>NW_022143384.1:0-28028 GCF_007565055.1 Rhinopithecus roxellana
AAAGAAAGGAGAAGAAAGAAGGGAGAGAAGGACGGAGAGAGGAGGGAAGGAGGAAGGAATAAGGAAGGACGTCCGAATGAATTAAGTCAGGCCTACTTCCTTCCGTCCTTCCTTCTCTTTCCTCCCTCCCTCCTCTCTCTCTCTCTCTCATTCTCTCTCTATTTTCAGAGGTGGAGTCTTGCACTGGGGCCCAGGCTGGAGTGCAGTGGTGGTGATCATGGCTCACTGCAGCCTTGAACTCCTGGGGTTCAAGTGATCCTTCCTCCACAGCCTCCCAAGTAACTAAGACTACAGGTGCATGCCACCTTGCTTGGCTAATTTTTAAAAAGTTTTTATAGAGATGGGGTCTCACTGTATTGCCCAGGCTGTTCTCAAACTCCTGGCGTCACGCCATACTCCCATCTTGGCCTCCCAAAGTGTTGGGATTACAGGCATGAGCCACTGTGTCCAGCGTCATGTAAGTCATTCTTTTCTATGGTTGCAGACAAACTAGAGAGCTGAGAAGGAGGGAGTGCTTTCTGTTTGTTTCTAGAATAGACAGATAACAGAAACATTTGGAAATATTGTGGAAACCTAAGTGTAAGACAGTAACATTGAGGAGCTAGTAAGAAAGATAAAACCAGCTGTGGAGGCTGGGGTTTCCTGTTGTAGGTGTCATCATGCATCTACTACTTTGCCTCTTTCTCTTGGGCTGGCATGAACACACTGTGCCACATGCCTTAAGAAACACTTAGAAAACATTGGTATGGAGGGAAAGGGGATAGCCCAGGCAGCAGTAGAATCCTCTCATTGCCCCCTCCAGAAATAGGCAGGCCTGGGCTAGTTCCTCCAAGTAGCATCTTTGTCTAGGACAGGAGTCTTGTTATTTTTCTGGTGGTATGGACTAACACATTTACACCATTCTGCTAGGAATGCATCCCATGTTAACTTCTCTAACGAAGAAGTTCACTTTCTGCCTCTTCCCTCGCAAGCCTGCTGTGAAGTTAACATGTGCATTTACTGGGGTTGCCAGCTGGAACGGAAGCAGGCTCTAAATTATTTGTGTTTAATTTATGTAAAGGTGGTTTGGACCTGAGCCCAGATGTGAATATACAATAGACCAAGTTTACAGAATTGTGACACAAAGTCCCAAGAGTTGTGGGGATGTCAGAAAACACTCAGCAATCAGGACGTATGCCTACAACGTTAATACATTTTATGCGTTCAACTCCAAAACAGATTATGGAGATGACTGTGAGACAGAAAGAAAAGCTTTCAGCCAAGCACTACCTCTGCAGATTTTTTGAGATGAAGCTAAAGCTACTCAAATGTAAAAATTCAAGCTTTTAAAAATAGAGGTTTTTAGGGGGAACATGTAAGTCTGACTCAACTACCCAGGAAAAAGGAGGGTTTACTATGTAAATGAGAAAAATAAGTGAGCATTTTACAGTATGATTAAGTTAAGCCTTTGTCCAGAGAGCTGACTTGGTCTTCCTGTGCTAAAGGAACACACTGGAGAAGTCTCATTGGATGGCCATTGGCCAATTGGAGAAGACCCATTGGTTGTCCATTGGCCAATTGGAGAAGACTCACTTGATGTCCATTGGCCAATTCAATTTGTCAAGTACTAACAGCACCTACTATATGCAAAGCACTAAACCAGGCTCTGAGTAGTAGAAAACAATACTAGTCCCTGCTTGTGACTACTGTATGATCTTGGGAGAATAGTGGAATAATATTAATGATTACAACACAATACAGAATAGCACAAGGAACATGAAGTATAAACATGGTTCTCAGAAGTGTCACAGGACAGAGAAAGAAAGACCACATTTACTTGGTAGCTGGTTATCAAAAATGGCTTCATGAAGGAAGCATCATTTCAGGTAGAACTAGGATGATGAGTAACATTTTGACAGGGAGTCTCAGGTGTGTAAAGGGCATTTACCCCCACCACACCTGTGAAGGAAACATCCTATGTACAGACATGGGGTTGAGAAAAGGAGGAGTGAGCTTCAAGAACTAGAAAGTGACCAGTTTCGGCTAGACTAGATAAGGGAGCCACTGGGGATAAGGCCAGAGAGAAGGCCTTATCCGGCCTTATCTCCTTATCTGGCTTCCTGTGGCTCCCCTACCTATTCTAGCTAAAAGTGGTTACTTTCCTGGGGAAGGACAAGAAGCACCGACTGAGGCAGGGAGGAAATGGGGAATTCTAAATGCTTCTGAGCAGAGGGCACGAAGGAGGAAAGCCTCTTTTGGAGGCTGATGCAATCACTCCAGGGATAGGTTAAACAGTGTTTGCATCTGGCAAATACCTGCAGAAATGTAACAGAAGAGATAGGACAGACATAGTAGATAAGTGAGAGGCCTTTAAACTGACTAGATGTGGGGGACTAATAGGAATCAGGAGACATTCCAGAGTTTCAAATTTGGATAAGTAAGAAATGAAGGAATCAGTAAAACAGAGACAAGGCAGAAGAGAAGTCATTTGCATAGGAAGATGCAAAGTTTTTTTTGTTTTTAATTTAGGAAATGGTCAGTCCTCCAGGTGGTCAACATCCTCCAGAAAGAATTTGTAAGTCTGAGGCCAATGCTCACGTCAGATCCAGGAAGCTAGGTATTATCTGAGCCTAGTGGCTAAGATCAGAAAGGGTATTTAGAGAGCAAAGATTTGGGGCAAAGGCAAAAACCCTGGCCAATGCCTACATTTCAGTGTTGGAGGAGAAATAGAGTCAAAAAAGAGAAGAGGTCAGCAAAGTGGGGAGAAAACCAAGATGGCACAGCACCATGAGATGCAGGAGAGAAGAAAGTCCCAACACTGGGGAGTTGCCAATTACATATAAGGTTGCACAAAGGTTGGAGAAATTAGGGCCAAGAATTGGCCAATGTTTTGAAGCATTAGAAGAGTCACTGGAGTATTTGATTTGAGCAAACAGTTTCTGTCCACTGGAGGCAATGTTATGCTGAAGTTATATACTGTTATGCTGAAGACAGCTAAGTAAGAAAGTAGAGTTCTGAACTGCAGTCACCACTTTCAATACCTTGACAGTAATAGGAAAGAGAGAAAAAGAGTGAGACAGAGGGTGAGATATATATATATATACATATATATGAAATAGTTGCTTGCAAGGTAACAAGGTCCAAGAAGAATTTTGCTACTCACAAAGAGTTAGATCTTACAGAATCCATTTGACCCACAGAGGCCCATAACAGTCCCACAAGAAAGAAAGCCAATCCCTTCTGATGGATCTCCCAGCCACATCTGTAGCCATGTGAAATGAAGAAGGGCTGAGAATGCTTTTGAAGAATTGCAGATATCATGTGTACCACATAGTGAGGTGGGGATAAGGAGCTACAATAGTAGCCTCTTCTCTGCCATGATCCCAGGATTCTTCCTGCAAGCATGCTCCTTGTTGTTTCCACTAAGAACCAACTCCTCTCCCTACTACTGGAAAATCTGTCATAACTAGAAATGCGGGAAGGAGATAGCAAGGTCAGAAGACAGAGGATACTAGAAATAGAGGGGAAATGATGTGAATGGAACATGAGTTTAAAAACATTTATTTATCAGCTGCCTTTCCTTGTGGATTTATGCTACAAAATCCATGTCATTTTCTCTTTCTTGGAAAGGAACATAATGCCACTATTTGGTTGAATTGATTGGCAAGGACTGGCAATCCTGTGTAATAACCACAAAGCTATTGGCTTAAATACTGCTATTTAAGTATGGGCTGGCTTATGGTTTGAATGCACTGAACATATTTACAAGTCCTCAAGCACACATGAAAAAATAATATTTTTTAAAGTCATTGATGCTATTATCATCAAGTTTGTGACACTGAAATAGCATCTTCCATGAGGTTTTCCAGAAACTCCATCCATCTAGATCTTCAGAAGGCTGCAATTATAAGAAACTTAACTGGTCAACTTATTAGAACACTCAGAAATTCTCATTGACTGAATGCACACTGAGCATAGATACTATCTCTATTGTGCGTATGTGCAGTGCTTCAGTGCTTTTGAAATATTTATAAGTGTCTCCTCCTAAGGATGCAGACGTTATTGTTTACAGCCTGAACTTATTTAAGGAACAAAACCTGCGGATGCACTTCCTGTTATAGTAATACCTAGGTCTTATTATTTATAAATATGTATGTCTCATATTCATAAGACACTTCCATCTACATTAGCTCATCAACACTGTGTTACTGAGATAGGTAGAGGAAGGAAAGCACTTTTGTTTCGGAATTAAAGCTGTGTCTAGGTGGCATTACTTAGGCAGACTCTGATGTAGGAAACCTGGTCATTGTCACATCTTCCTGGGCTGTACTGGTTAACATTGTCAAATCCGCGATGTTGATGGTGCCATAATGAGCCATTCACGTATTGGGACCCAGCCCATATGACCCATCTCCAGTCTCACAGACAAGAATGAATGGCAGAGGTGCGATTGTAACGCACATCCCTAATTCACCAGAACTCTTTTTCACAGGGAGCTGCTAACAGGATCCCCTGACAATCCGAAATCCCCAGCTTGCGTGAATGAACTAACACACACATCAGGTTGCTAGATTAGCTGAAGACGGAAGTGGGGATGTCTGGAAGGACTGAACCTATGTATCCTAATAGTTACTCAGTAGTGTCCCCAGACACGGACAAAGAAATTGGCTTTGAGATAAACGGGAAGAAGAATGCAAAGCTGTTTCCTAAGGAAAACAGAAATGACAATTCCAATCAGTACTAAACACACAAACAAACAAAATCCCTCACTGTTTCCTTAGCTTAGTGCCACTCCTCACTGAAAAAAAAATTATGGACTACCCTTTGTATTAGGTTGGCGCAAAAGTTATCGCGGTTTTGGACGTTACTTTCAATGGCGAAAACCACAGGAACTTTTGTGCCCACCTAATAGCAGTGAGGAAGGTGCTAGCACAGCTTTGGTAATATAAGGAACTCTAATAGAGCCAGGGCTGAAATATGTTCCAAACATCTGAGTTAGGCTTGGCAGCCTGTTCCCACAGTGTAACTGATCAAGGAAGAGGGTGAGAGGTGAAAAGAGCTGGACTTCCTGGGTCCAGTGGTGACTTAGAGAACCTTTCTACAAGAAGTTTGTAAAATGCACCAATCAGTGCTCTGTAAAAATGCACCAATCAGAGCTCTGTAGCTAGCTAAAGATTTGTAAAATGGACCAATCAACAGGACATGGGTGGGGACAAATAAGTGAATAAAACCTGGCCACTCCAGCCAGCAGCAGCAACCCGCTGGAGTCCCCTTCCATGCTGTGGAAGCTTGTTCTTTCACTCTTCACAATAAATCTTGCTGCTGCTCACTCTTCAGGTCTGTGCCATCTTTAAGAGCTGTAACACTCACTGCAAAAAGGTCCAGGGCTCCGTTCTTGAAGTCAGCAAGACCAGGAACCCACCGGAAGGAACAAACTCTGGACCCAAGGGGGCGTGCCAGGCATGTGTAAAAACCTGCTCTGGGGCCCCATGGTGGCTCAGCCTGTAATCCCAGCACTTTGGGAGGCCGAGGTGGGTGGATCACCTGAGGTCAGGAGTTTGAGACCAGCCTGACCAACATGGTGAAACCCCATCTCTGCTAAAATACAAAAAATTAGCTGGATGTGGTGGCACGTGCCTGTAGTCTCAGTTACTAGGGAGGCTGAGGCAGGAGAATCACTTGAACCCAGGAGCTGGAGGTTGCAGTGAGCCAACATTGGGCCACTGCACTCCAGCCTGGCGACAGAGCAAGACTCTGTCAAAAAAAAAAAAAAAAAAAAAAAAAAAAAAAAAAAAATCCTGCTCCGGAACCCAGTCTCTCTCCAGACGATCCGTAGCCCTTACCACTGCTGTTGAGAATCAGAGGACCCAAAATTCAAAGTCAAGTGCCTCTGATTAAGTTGGAGGGAGTGAGGAGGAGCGGATGTGGCCAGACTCTCTGAATGCGGACAGGCAGCCACCCACTCCAACGTCCAGGGAGTGGCTATCTTAAGTGCCTTCTGAAAAGTTGTTATCCAGACGGACGACCCACTTCAGCAGTTATTGAAATTGTCCCTTTCACTCTCTCTTTGCTGAATTTTTGCTGATCTCTTCTCCGTATGACCTACTGTGGGTCACAGACGCTTCTCAGGGACACATTGCGGTTTTTCACCTCGACTCTTCATATACCTCATTTTGAGTTCAGTACAAGTGTCAGCTGTTTAAACTAGTGTCTACATGTGCAAAGTATTCTGTGGGACTGTAAAAGGTAGAAATATAAGTAAGTAAGAATTGGCTTTCGTCTCGCTGGAGTCTGCCACCCAAAAGGGAGATGAGCACTTGTACAGTTAGAATGAGGACTCTACAGAGAGTGCTGTGGTCAGACTGTCACATTAACTGGAATTTGTCACTTTGACTGGCTGCCATCTTTCCAAAACAGTGAGTTGATCTAGAAATTTACATTTTATTTATTTATTTATTTATTTTAGAGGCAGAGTCTCTCTGTGACGCCCTGGCTAGAGTGCAATGGCCTGATCTCCGCTCACTGTGATTTCTGCTTCCCGGGTTCAAGCAATTCTCCTGCCTCAGCTTCCTGAGTAGCTGGGATTACAGGTGCATGCCACCATATCCTGCTAATTTTTGTATTTTTACTAGAGACAAGGTTTCATCATATTGGCCGGGCTGGTCTCGAACTCCCGAGATGCTTGCCTCAGCCTCCCAAACTGCCGGGATTATAGGTGAGCCACCGCGCCTGACTAGAAATTTACCTTTTAAATTATTTTTACCATCTTTTCTGTGACCAAATGTGTAAACAAATAAATGTCCACTTTCTCACTTCGTATGAGAATAAAAAGACAGACAACTATGAACTGAGATTTTTTAAAAAAGATAAAACAGTGATCTTAGTTAGCCAGGGGTTACCACATCTAAAACAACCTAATCTCTCATCAGACCAAGTCAGCCTCAGCTATTCCAGGTTTGTAGAGACTTGTGTCTGTTTTTTAATCTTTGAGTCGAGAGTGTGTGTTCTTTTTCTCTTTAAATGTAAGAATGTAGTGCCTTTAAATATTTTGAAGTGATCTATGTAAGATTAAGATTTTGACCACGTCTTAATTCTTTCCATGCCACTTCCCAGGTTGCTTGTATCTTGCATAATAGTTGTCCTGCTGGTAGCGTTAGAGAGCCAGAAAAGGACTTGGAATCGTGACTATATCGACTGGCCTTTGCCATCTTCGGCTATTCCGGAGAAATATAAGAACTGGAATTGAGAGACAGTTAGCATCCTCTTACAGCCCGGGACTGGAAACTCTCTCCGTGACATAGCAGTCTATCACCGAAGCAGCAGGCCATCACCTCCAACCTGGCTGGCTGCTTGTACAAAGTATCCGCCCAGATAAAAACAAAATACACTGGAGCATCTTTTCTTCTCAGAAAACACTCTTCCATTTCTCCGCAGAACCCAGTGCCTGAGCAGTCTCCCTTTAACCCTTACAGAGCCACCGTGACAAATGCAAGAATAGAAATTGCATGAATGAGGGAGCCGTGGGAGAAGAACACTTCCCTGCTATTTACCTGAGATTAAGTAAATGACCAGGGCTTGGAGGGGAATGAGGCCTTCTTACCTCTGGGCCTAAGAACAAGCATTGGACACAGTGGTATCTAATATGCCCTTTTACCGGTTGAACAGATCAAACCCACGTGCGGCCTGGTTGTTAGGCTTTAAATAAACATTGTATTTATATGTGCTTTGTGCTTTTAAACTCCATCAACAAAAAGCACTAGAATTTAGACATTTATTTCCCAGGATTTCCATTCTTAAGTTAAAGCAAGTTTTTATTTATTTGTTCTTTGGAAAATTTAAGGATAGAATCTTGCTTTGTTGCCCAAACTGGAGTGCAATGGCGAGATCATAGCTCACTGTCACCTCAAACTCCAAACTCCTGGCCTAAGCGATCTTCCTGCCTTGGCCCCCAAAAGCACTGGGATTACAGGTGCCCACCACCACAATTTGTTAATTTTTTATTTTTGTAGAGAGAGGGCCTTGCTATGTTGCTCAGGCTAGCCTAGAACTCCTGGCCTCAAGCAATCCTCCCACCTCCGTCTCCCAAAGTACTGGGATTACAGACCTGAGCCACCACTCCTGCCAAGCTTCAATTGAGTGGAAAACCACCAATTGGTTGAAAGTTTCTGTGCACAGTTTTCACAAGTGCTTATTTAATTTGAACTTAAAGTTTAAAAATTAAGTCCTTCCTCAGAATTAGTTGGTTGATACTTAAACTTTCTTGAGAACTTGTTAATAAAAGAGTTGCTTGAAGAAAAAATAAGCTGGTAACGTTTCATGAGAATTTCCTCATTCATAAGACACATCCAAGTGTGACTTTGATCACAAAGACAGAAAGATTTGTGAGGCAGCAACTGTTTATTTGGGTTCTGTTGATAGAACTTTTCCAAACTTCAGGGATCTCAGCTGTCAAATGAGGATGAGAGAAAAGTGAGTTCTCATCCCCATAGTGGGCACATATTGAAGACTCAACAGCAAGAGCCTGGCATAGGTTGGACACAGTGGCTCACGCCTGTAATCTCATTACTTTGGGAGGCTGAGGCAGAGAATGGCTTAGCCCAGGAGTTCGAGACCAGCCTGGGCAACATAGTGAGAAGTCCCTCCCACCCCCATCTTTCTATGTTTTAAATAAATAAATAGTTTTTTCAAAAAAAAAAAATCATAATTATTCCTTCCCAAACACTCTATGATTATTTAAATTAAAGAAGAAAGCAACATCTTTATCAAAGAAGATCTAGCAATAAAGACCTGGGCTTGATGAGGAGGAAGACCACGTTACAAGGCAAAAGTTCTCCATGAACTTGAACTCTACAAAGGAATTGAGACGGAAGCCAAAATACTCTGTTTTTTTTGTTTTGTGTTTTTTTCTTCCTCCGCTCCTCTGCAGAACTTAGTACAGCTCTGAATGAACGTGTTTCACTTCCTATCTGTGAAGATTCTGAATTGTTTCAACCATAAGACAGTACTAACTGCTCTAGATACCAGATACAGGCCAATCAACCAGAGAAGAGCAGGAGAACCCTCCTCTCAAGGTGCAATGAACTGCCAGGCCACTGACTCTTACAATCAGGATGGATAACGAACAACCAAGCAAAAGGCATTTGGAACCTGATCCAAACATGAATTTTTGTTTCTTGTTTTTCTTTAGGCTTAATGATCAGCCTGGATGAATACTACCACTGCAATTAGTTACGTTTATTTTTTAGCTTCCTTTACACACACATATGTGTTTGTGTGTGTGCTTCTGTGGATCCATGTCAGCAGGCATGCAAGTATCAAGTTTTATGCTGGAAAGAAAGGAGCTGAGAATGTGCATGCCGGCTGAAGGCATATGTCTCACTTGGATCAGTTAAGTGCCTGCTCCCTAAAGTGAAATCTCGTTGGAAATGCCATGCACATGTTGATTCAGTTTGATAAGATTTCAACCAGCCTTCTCCTTTAACTCGCAAAAGTTGCTTCCTTTAAATTACAGAAATGCCTAACACAAAACAACCTCGTAATACTCAAAATTCATTACGATCAAATGTGATTGCTTATACTAAAGAATAATAAAGTAAATTAATTTTATTAAACACTGGAGGCTCTATTCAAATTAAATTCAGTGCTAATGGGGAAAAAAATCAAAAGGAAGAAAGTAGATAGTTATCTGCCTGAGTAATAACCAAGGATGCTGCAAGTAGTAGTAGCAACTTTGGCCTGCAGTTGTTGTGAGGAGGGTTCATTCTTCCCCCAATAGTTTTTTAACTGACTGGAGCTTGGTGGCGGTGTCTCTCATATTGAGAAGTCACTAGAGATCAAAACCAGAAATAAAAAGATGAAGAAAAATAAGGCAAAGGAGGATGTTTCTGAATTTGCTTGCACAGAAAACCTGCATAAAAAGCAGGCTCCAGATGGAAAACTTTGAAATAAAGACGAGATACTTCCTTCAGTAGCCACTGAAAGTAATTAGAAAATGCATCAGTAGTATTCTGCTTTTTGATTAGAAATAGTGCCTACTTTTTCTATATCCACTCCAAAGACTTTCACTGTCTATATTCAAGGATAGTACCCACAGGCTTCTTATTTTGAGACAGAATTTTGTTCTTGTTGCCCAGGCTGGAGTGCAATGGCACAGATCTCGGCTCACTGCAACCTCTGCATCCCAAGTTCAAGTGACTGTCTTGCCTTAGCCTCCCGAGTAGCTGGGACTACAGGCATGCACCACCATGCCCAGCTAATTTTGTATTTTTAGTAGAGGCGGGGTTTCACCATGTTGGCCAGGCTGTTTTCAATTGAACTGCTGACCTCAAGTGATGCACCTGCCTCTGCCTCCCAAAAGTTGGGAGTGAGCCACCGTGCCTGGCTGGTACATAAAAACTTCTAAGACTCCAGTTTAGTTTTACCTGATTTTGAAATGTATAAAAATGAAGTCGCATAAGGTAGGACATCAATTGCCCTTGAGGGCAAAAGTTGGTGACTAAAAGTGACATCAGAGGGCTTTTAGGAAGCTGGAAATGTTGGCCTCGAGATTGGTTTTATGGATGTATCCACCTTGCAAAATTTTATCAGCTCTTATACTTGTGTTGTGTATTTTTCTGAATATATAAATACTTTACTAAAGGTATATATTCTTCTCTATTTCATATGGAAAATAGAGATGTATTTTGGCTTAAAAAATTCCATTTCCCATAAAACAAGGATTTTGCTTTAGTGTAAGTGATGCTCTAAAATACAGGACTAGAGTGAGGCACTTCCCTTGGATACAAAAAGCCAAAAACTCAGTGATTGAGATAAATAGTATTTTAATGTAACATTTTTAAAAAATCCAAATTAATCCTAAAAAATCCATGCTAATAATAATAAGGAAAGATGAAAACAGAAAATATTACTCAGGAAAACAGAAAATGGAACTTATACTCCAAAAAGTGCCAATAAGTGCAAATGTGCAGGAATAAATGTAAATGTGCAGGAATAATCAGATTTGAGAAACCAAGGGGCAGATTATTTTCATTCCATAAGTTTATATCCTCTGAAAATAAAAGACATTAGCACTGTTTCAAAGTTTGTAATAATGTAGGTAATTTAACAAGTAGCATTAAAGAAACAGTGTGTGAATTATTCCAACAAAATTCTGAAAAGAATATCATCTCTATTTGCTTATAATTTCACTATGGTTAAATTTCTTATGAAGTTACAAGAATGCAATCAGCCTTTGAATGCATTGAGTTAGGAAAAATATGCTTATTATTGGTTACACATAGGAGAGATTACGAATCTAAATCATAGATGAAAAAAGCAACTATGCCATGATATGAAACAGCACTTCAAATCAGACACTGAAGTCGGTAAGTAAGATTTTCTTCTTGTCGGTAGGAAAAGCACTACTGGGTTTGATTCCCCCAACACTACCACCTTTTTAGACTTTTGTTAGAGCTTTGCATTCATTTCCTTAATGTTTTTAACCCAATGTCTGTGAAATGTTTATTGCTCCCTGGATGGTGACATCTGATCTGAATGTAACCACACACCTCTTTGCTCAGCAGTATTTGTCACAAACCATTATAAATTATCATGTTGATTGTGTGCATTGCTGGGAAACTGGAGAAGTTTCATAAATTCTAACTACCGTATCAATGACATTCTTGTTTATTATACAGATATAAACTTTTATGAGATTCAAGATGTCTGCCTTACCATTGAAGAAAACTTTAGTGGAGTAAGATCTAACTAGTTCAATGTAAACACTGAAAGTCATTTTCAATGTGCAATGAACATGTCTTTCCGAGAACTCTCCACTGGTCACTTCTTTGTTGCTTTTCTACTTTTAATTATGTTTTGACACTTCACAAGTGTGCAGGATTTTGCTGGCAAAAAAGAAATCAACATTCCTTCCTCTCCCTCAACACCTGCTTCCGTAAGCATTCTCTAGAATCCTCTCAACTGAATCATAAAATCATGCATATATCTAGCTAGAAATCCCAGGCCTGTGTTAGCCCTGCAGACAGATGCTCCACTGCTCTGTTGACTGACTGATTTACACCAATTCTTGTTCAATGAAAGAATTAAGGTGTTATAGTATTATGGTTCTGATGCTTATTTGAAATGAAACCTCATTCAGTGGTGGCATAGACACAGAATGTTACATTTTAAAACTAACTGGGGCACAACTTACACATGTAATTTTCCTAATGAAATATCCACCTTTGATAGCCACTGCAAAAACTTAACAACCATTTTGCAATGTATGGTCCAGAATTTCTTATGAACTGGGTCAGTCTTGGTGCTATTCACATGAGAAGTTGTGACTGTATACTGTATTGTTAAGATTATGAAATGATGTTTTTTACCTAATTATACATAAAACAATAAAAATCTGAATAAAAATATTTTTTTTCTGCCAGAACTATGTGGCTGGTCTAATGACTTAACCATCCCTATACTCTGCAAAATAAAACTGTTTACTTGGGTTTCAAAGGTGTTTCACAATAAGCAAATGTGCTAAGACATCGATTTCTTAAGCTTTCTCAGGGTGAAAGTTGACTGTACAAGTACTGACCATTTCAACAGAAAATGCAGGGTGTATCATGTGCAAATCATCTCATTACTGGATCAACAGATTTAGTTTGACGTATGTTTAGTTTCATATTTCCAAATGCTCTAAAAATCACCAACTTGTTAAAGATATCATAATAATGGCAACTTATTTTGAGGGTCACTTTTACCTTTTAAAAGGGCTTTCCTATCTACTACTTGATCCTACTAGTAGCCCTATGACATCAGTATAGCAAATATTTTTTACTGCCAACAGACATATAATGTAGCTGAAACAAGGAAAAGTATTAAATATCTTAAATAAGATGAATAGTTTGTTCTTAAAAGGAGTGGTAACTAAAAGCTCACCAGCTTTCTGAATGTGGTTTTAACTGTGCCTAGTTTTGTGCCACTTCAAATCCACTTTTGTAAATAGCCTGATATAAAGTACAAAAAAAAAAAAAAAAACCCTAATAACAAAACTATGTGTTTAGGAATCTAATCTAAACTTTGAAGTCTATGAATTTGTTCTTCAAAGAATTTCTGGTGTTCCCGTGTTTTTGTTTTTTGTTTTCTTGGGGTATTCCAATCCCCTGTAAAATTTAGAACTATGGATTCATCTCAGAGCCTTCACAAAAGGAGGTAAGTATTTTGCCACATTTGTAGAATCTCAAATGCACCCTTCAGCACTGAGCACGAGTCATTCATATGAATCAGCTTAGAAAGATAGTGAAAGGAGTGCTTTATGCTGTTCTTCCTGTATCTTTCTGGAGTTTCTCATTGATAAAAAGATCACATTGCAACACTTCAAAACACAGCGCGAAGATATTTTCCATGGATCTAATCTCCATTGACTTCATCAGGCTAAATATATCAGCCTTTCAACTTTGGTCAGGAGATGGCACCTTCACAGAGAGCAAAGCCTCAGTTGGGACAATTAAGAAATCACCTTACTCTGTAGCATTAAAAAAGCAAAGTCACCATCATAAGATTGTTAGGTAACATCTTCTCGGTCATGTCAGTTTCTCAAATACTTTGCAGATATCACTAAAATTGTTATTTTCTATGAATTACAATAATCCTTTATTGTACTTTTTAAAAAGAAAACTAACCAAAAAGGTGCTCCTTTAATCCCTTCATACCCTACCTGACACCATGATATGACAAAACATTATTTAAGGTTAACTGTGAGCTAGACACCACTGTAAGCTAGACACTATCTTAATAGTGTGAGATGCTGTTGTAATAATTAGTATACGCTGGTTATTTGGAAACTGATCATCAGCCTATGGATTTATGCTAATTCTCTAGGCACCAAAATGTTGAATGAACCAGATGACCTCATTTCCCTGACCATGAAAACTAGTTTACCACACCAACTCAACAGGTTGTTGAGTGCTTTCTACAGGTAGGAAGATTTTTATATTACTCTGTTCTTTCCCAGAAGAAATGTGCAAATAGAATTGTAAGCCCTTTACATATATTAAGTGATTCAACTGGCTTCCCTTCTTAAATTTCTACTACTGTTGTGTGCTGGATCTGGTGCCCAACAGCTCATAAGAACCAACTGTGCACATTTCTTTGCTAGTCTGGGCAGTGACATCACACGGGTAGTTTGAAATTGGCTATGATGAGAGTATTTACACCACAGAAATTGGCATGTGCTACATACAGGTCAGGACTTGACTTGTCTTCTCCAAAGAGCCAGCTGTTAAACATTTACCACCACACCACTGCCAATAACTAGTGATTATTCTGAATTCTTTAAGTATTATGTTACATGTATTGATGGTCATGATTTCCAGATTAGAAATTAGTAAATGTCAGTTTATTGAATTCTAACATCACTTTATTTTTTGGAATAATGTTATTACTTGAGTAAGTTTTACCAGAAGTTCTCCTACAGCAGTTTAAACATGGTCAAAAAGCAAATACTACTACTACTACTACTACTACTACTACTACTGATAATAATAATAATGAAGTATATCAAATATAATAGAAAACAAGTATCCAGATTGTGTAGGTGATTGACACTGTAAAAACCACCATAAAGAATATTAGCAAAATAAACAAATAAATACCATGAACTCTTTGTTTCCAAGCAGTCACTGTAACACTATTAATGGTAACTTCCATATACAATTAAAAAGTCAATATAATGCCCTGAAGCACTTCTGAATCACAAAGCAAAGTTTAAATTGGAATTGGTGTAATTTTATTGCACTGTAGTATACATTGATTATTTGGAAACTGATCATCAGCCTATGGATTTATACTAATTCTCTAGGCACCAAAATGTTGAATGAACCAGATGCCCTCATCTGTCTGACCATGAAAAGCTAGTTTACTATACCAACTCAACAGGTTGTTGAGCGCTTTCTACAGGTAGGAAGATTTTGATATTACTCTGTTCTTTCCCAAAAGAAACGTGTGTTCAAATAGACTGTCTTTAACAATGAATATACTTGCAAAAAATATTTAGGTCTAGTGGTAGCAGTAGTCTATAGATAGCATATACAGTTACACCAAACTGACCCACTTTAAAATTTGCAAAAACCTCTCAGTCCCTGAGAAACACTTTAGAATTGATATTTAAATTGATTATTTTTCTTTGATAAAACTATTTATATATGTACAAACTTAATAAAAGATGGATATTCAGGTTCAAGTCTCTGGAGACTACACCACTTTCAGTGTGTCAGAATGGGATAACGTGTAAAAGACAAAGACAGGGGGTCTGTTGGGTGTCAAGAGAGACCAGCAAATATGTATCCGAGTGGACTGCTACGTGCAAGGTAAAAACATACTTTCGATACTGTGGAAAGCAATATCCACATACCAGTTCTTTCACATAAAGTGAGGAAATATAATTTCGACTGTCTCGTAGTGAGAATGTCTTCATAATAACGAAATCTGGCATAAGTTAATGTTTAGAAACTTAACAATAGAGATAGCAAGACTAAGCAGATGGATGAAACACTGATGTGTATTTGAGTTCCCATTGTATTCATTGTGTCTTACCAATTATTTTCTAACATTTTCCATAAAAGTATTTTAATCAGTAATCCACCATTTACAAAACCCCTCATCTGGCTTATCATGTAGGCCTTATTATTATTCAATGACAATTTGCTTTTTCCATGTCAAACTTAATAAGAATAATTGTCATTATTCAATGGCAATTTGTTTTTTCCATGTCAAACTTAGTAAGATGCAGTTCTTAATCATAAGATATGCCACAGTTTGATGTATCTCAGTGAGATCTCCAATCCCACTATCTGTGGATGCGATATATATTAGTGATCCACTGTATTTCATAAAAATGCAAGTGAGATTTTTGAGTTTCTAATTCTTCCCCTCTCCAGGAAAAAAAAAAAAAAAAAAGAAAGCAAAAAGAAACATACATAGTGTATACATTTCTTAACAAAAGAGTTCGCAAACCAAAAGTGCTAACAGGAAGGAGTATGAGAGATTACACATTTAACTATAATATTCCTGGTTTGGGAAACTCAGAAATCACTTAACGTAATTCAATTTCTATACCATTGACATATAATCTGGCTGAGACTGGAATCCCTCCTGGATCCATTTATAATCTACATTGTACACACTGACTCCCCCCCGTAGACAGGCGTGACCACTAGATGGTGCTGTGGTGCCCTGTTCAAACACATTCCCACTTACTTGCAATCTCTGTCCTCCAAATCGAAGTGAGGGTTGAAGTTGATCATAATTCTCTGGTATGGGTCCGGAGCCTGAATCAGCCATTCACATTTTTCACTTGGGTGATAAGAATGAGGATAACCAGGAGATGTAAGGTACCCGGGGCTTTCAATTTTTATAGTATCGCCACATTTATCTGCAATACAAGTAAGATTTTAGTAGATCTTTCCTGACAATCTCTTAGGTAATCTAGCTTTATATCTAAATTACCGGTTATTAAACATTCCCTAACTTTTTAAGGGGAACTTTAGAAGGTCCCCGTAAGTCCTTCGTGTGGCCCTGAGTGCAACACGCCACAAAAAAAAAAAAAAACACTCTTTGATCTCAGGAAGGTTGACTCAGGCAGAAAGCCAACTGAGATCTGAGAGGACTCTTCGCCTGGCCACGAAGTTTCTTCCTAAGGAAAAGGTCTTCTAGCATTAAAAACATTAAATCCCCTCAATTGATGTTAACATGGTCCCCTGGGAGCTTCTGCTAGACTTAATTATCCCCCAAGAAGTGTAATCACATTAAGTAGCAAGTTCTAAGTGGAAAGTGACTGAAAGATGCTGTTCGACCCCTTGTGTTGTTTTTTGATGATAAGCCTGGTCTATGTCATTGATCAGTGGGGATTGTCTTTGATTGGCTTAAAGCCAAACCTTTTGTTGTTGTTGTTTTATCTGCCCATAAATCTAAGTGATTTTGAGTTATCTCTGCTCTTGAGATCCAAATCAACAGAGAACAAAGTATATTTGGTGAAGCAGAAATAATTCTGCTTTACTTCTCCAAGTAAAGTTGTTCATTCTTAAAAATCAGATCAAAGCAAAGGGGCAGAAAAAAAAAAGTAAATAGCCACATGGCATTAATTCTAATTACCTAAATGTTGGGTGAAAAATAACCCACCACACAGGTGTGGGTATCACATATGGTAACCCACATTCTCACATTCTGGGAAAGGTGAGCTAACTCGTTTTGAGCCTTCATTTCAAAAATGCTCAAGTGAAGCCAAATAAACCAAATAAACTAGTCTCTGGACTGCCTTATTGTTCAGCATAGATTCTCATTGTCACATTTTATGATGGATTTCATACTGGAGCACCTCAGCCTGAAATGCTGCCACATTTATTGATGCTTAATTTTGAGCAATAAAAATTTGGTGCATAAACTATACAAGAGAAACAGGTATGAAAGCAGTGAAATATATAAGCCTATCAATCACAAATTTTCAGTAATGGTATATATAGATTTTAACACTGCATCTAATAGATTCTCTGTGGAAAGAGAATGGCATTCTTTGCTCTCAGCATGAATTTATAAATCTACAGAATTTTATTACAGGAAAACCAGGTCACATGGAAATGAAAGATAAAGTGCACATCAAAAATGCATAAAGCTGCGTGCATCACAGAAATCATTTCCCATAAATTAAAAAGAAGACAATATAAGTTATATTGTTTTTCTCAATCACTAGGTGCTTGACTTTGTTCCTTAGACTGGGGGTAGTCTTATTCTGGTTTCCTTTGCATTGGATTGTAAAAGTGTAAGGTTTGCCAGGAAGAAATGATGTTGTAACTGGAGTTCAAAATCTCAGCTCATGATCATGTTGGACTCTGTTATGTGATTCTACTGAGACTCTTGCATTATTCTGAATGTGCAGAAAACTTGGAAAGTGACCTTGTCTCATTAAGTCTCCTCCAGCTCTGGACAAACATCATGGTAGTGTCTGGCATCTGTTACAGGAGTGAAATAAAACAGCCCTGGTTCTAGTCACTCAGCAGAGTCACTTCAGAAGACATTTAGGTGGACTTGGTACCACACCAGAGCTCTTTAATCTGTGACTTCTGAGAAAGTGACAGTGTAATAAGATAATGTGGACTGCTAGACTCCCTGGCTCTGTTAAATCTCTCTAGCAGTTGATTAAGAAAGAGCAATTTCTAATGACTCTGGACCATTAGTCCTAAATAAGGTTAATGAATTAATTTAGCAGACACTGGTTACTTAGAGGAGGTGGACATGGCTTTAAGAGGTCTGCTGAGTTACAGTGGCATTTTCTGGCTCTGGTCACTTCAAGCATAGCAACATGGCTTTTGCTGGTCAAGCTCACCAACTAAAGCCAGATTTTCAGCATTCCCCACATTTCTGCTAAGAAAATTAAGAAGTGTGTGTGTGTGTGTGTGTGTACTGCATATATATTTGTGTAGTTCACAACCTAAAGTCTGATAGCTCTTTGCATTGAGCTTCAAATCTATCTTGTGAACACCCCTGCTATGGATTTAGTCTCAAAGAGTTGTGGAGGACAGGGTAACTATAATTTCTAGTCCAACCATTTGAGCTCTTTCAGTTGGACGAGAAAGCTATTTCATTCCCTGCCAGAATATAAAAAGATGCTACCAGCTCAGGTTCATTAATAAATTGAACTCTACATTCATAATTTTTTTGTATCTTGCTTTCCTGCCAGATTATAGAAAAATGCCATCAACTTGGGTTCACTAATAAGTTGAACTCCATGTTCATAATTTTTTTTGCATGTGTTTTGCTTTAAGCATCTCTTTAGAATACTGCTTAGTAGCTGCTGAGGGAAATCCATTGCTGAAATCACAAAACCTTGAAAAAGCATATTAGAGAGATTAACTTCCATCATAAAGATGTGATTTAAATTCCTGTTGGTATGAGGCCCTCCACTCGCGGTCTCTTATTAAAACAATATACCACAGTAAGTAGTGGATGTTTTTTTCTTCTAATTACTGTGATTGAAATCTAAGCCAGACAAAAGTAAATATTTGATCATTAGTTAATAACAATTGCTGACGACTTACTGTAAAGATAATTGCATACCGTTGCCTGCACTTACTTTACAGTGTGAAGTCAAACATGCCTACAACCAGATCCCATTTTAAAACACATTATTTAGGTTACATGGTACTGTTTAGACCCCAGTATAGTTTTTCATTTACTTAACAGTGAGTAGTTTTAAAAGCTGAGTGGAAGCTGCAACTAGCTTAGAGATTTTCAGATATCCTGGTGCCTTACACTGTATATATCAGATTCCTGTATTGACACTATGTAACTTTCAGTCATACTCCAGACAGATTAGGGAAGATGTACAAAGGCGGGGGAGGGAGTTTCATCAACCCACAAACCGGTATCTCTGGCCATCACCCACCAGAGGAAACGGCTTAGGGGCTCAGCAAAGGAACCAGGAAGTAAGATCTCCTGGTAAAGTGTTCATTAACTTTCAACAGCCATCAGATTTTTGAAAGGGAGTCTCTTCTAATTGCCTTTGGGAGGAAACATTATTAAGATAATTGGCGTGCTGATCGGGGAAGGTAGGCAGCTCTGTCTTGTAGCAGAGGTAAGGAAAAGCCCCGCAGCCCAATGATCAACGTCAGGAGGGAGCCCAAAGACCTGAAATCCTCCTGCCCTAAACCGCCTGATCTCATTTCTTCATCTCTCCTCCCAGATAAAAGTTTCCTTCGCCCGGGAGTCGGTTGTTCCCGGCTGATCCCGGGAAGCCCCGCCTGAGCCCCAGTCCGGGGCGGGCAGCTGGGAGCCTGGGCGCCGCTGTCACCCGCGCCTCCGCCTGTCACTTACCGTTGCGAAAAGCGCCGGCCGGGGCGAGGGCTAGGGCGAGCGCGGCGCAGAGGAGCGGCAGCCCCTTCTCCATTCTCCCTTCGCCGGGTCCGCAGGCAGACGCGGGAGAACGAGGACGTGGGGGGAAATGCAGCAAAGAGGGGAATCCAAGCGATCCGAAGAGCCCCAACTCCGCCTAGAGCTGTGCAATCCTCAGCCCGTCTTGGAGAAAGGAAAGCAGGGAGGCAATGCCTGGATCCGAGAGGAACGCTTCTCTTTTTGTGTCTCAAGTCGCCTGCATCCTGTCATTTAGCTCCGGCTTCCTCTCCCTTTTCCCACACTTGTTCCTCTTCCAGGAGCCACTGCCCGGGCCATGTCTCAAAAAAAAAAAAAAAAAAAAAAAAAAAAAAAAAAAAGGGGGCTGTGGGTGGGAGGGGGAGGAGGGAGGTAGTGCAACACACACCAAAGCCAATTTCCAGGAAGAAAAAAAAAAAATCCGGCTTGTTTCTGGACCCGTTGGAGCCGCGGAGCTGGCGCCCAGGGGAGGTCCGGGTGTCTGCGGGAAGGAGAGGAACGAGCAATGAAAAGATGAGCGGGAGACAGAGGAGTTTCACCAACTGCACCCCCTCCTCCCCTCCTGCGGCCTTCCCCCCACTCCAGAGCCCTTCCCTCGCTTCATCCCGCCCCTCTCCCAGCTCGGGCTCGCCTGTAATTGCCTGACAGGAGACTGGGAGGAACAACTTTCCCTCCGAGTGCTCTCCCCGTCCGTCTGTCTGTCTTTCCCGGAGATTCTGCAGGGATCTCCGCGGGAAGGAAGGCGCTGGGAGTCTGCGCCCCGGGCGCGTGGGTGCGGGCGTCGGAGGAAGGGGCGCGGAGGTCGGTGCCAGCCGCGGGGTCTGGCCAGCCCACCTCGCGTGCTCGCTCTGCACCCCTAGAGGGAGAGCTGGGCAGCTCCTGGAGGCGTAGATCCCGCCGCCGCGCAGTGCTCAGCGCCCGGGAGGTGGCGGCGGCTTCTCGCAACTTCAAATCCTGGGGTCCGCGCCCGCGGCGGCTAGGAGCGCAGGGTCACCCCCTGCCACTCCTCATCGCGCCAGCTTGAGACCTGTGGCGGGGAGCCACGGGGCACCCCTGGACGCCTCCGCCCAGAACTGGAGGGCGAGGAGGGGAAAGCCGGGCTGGAGTGGGAGCCGCACCGCGAAGCGGGGAGAGGGGTGGCAGTGTCGCTGCGGTGTGAAGCGAAGTCAGACCGCCTGGGCGGGCGAGGCCGGATTACAGCCCCACGCGGCCTCACTGGCCCGCATCAGGGCGCGCGGCTGGGTGCCGATCGCTCCCGGGTGCCCTCTGCGCGCCGCAGAGGCTTTATTGTTTCCCGAGATTTGGTGCCCGTTCCTCTCGGGCAGAGGGAACACCGGAGGGGGGAGGTGCTGCGCCTTCCAAGCTGAGGGGCAAGCGCCTCCCGACCCCGCCCAACCTTGTCTGGGAGCCCAGGTGTTAGGGAGGGGTGTGGAAATCAGGGGTCGGGTGACCTCCGTTTCTCTGTGTATCCCGAGGGAGGGAAAGAGGAACGGGGGAGGGGTGCTCTTGGCTGCGCCCTCACAGTGCCCGCTCCCAGCCACAGGCAACGTGCACGCCGGCCCTCGAGCTCCTGCCACCCCCACTTCCCACAGCGGCGCGTGCCCCCAGCCCGCTGGATGCCCCCCAGGCCCATCTCCGAGGGTTTTCCGAGAACTGTTGCAGGAAGCGTGTGTAGATGCGAAAAGCAAGGACATTTCAGGGAACAAACAGGTTGTGGTCACCGATGAGTCCCCAGAGAAGGGTCAATGCTCACGGGCCACCTCCCAGGGAGTTTGTGGGTAAGGTGAAAAGGTCACACACCTCCTGGGGATTGGCGTCTACACACACAGCCAAAGTGCAGCCTGATTCCTACCTGGCACAAATAGCTGGCCAAAGGGTGGTAGGAATGCTGGCAAGGAGACTCTGGTCAAAGGTTTTGGCGGAAGAAAAAGGGGCGGGCAGGGAGAAAGCCCAAGGCGCGCGGGCGCCAGGCCAGGACTGCGCGCTCGCGGCTCGGGCTGGGCGCAGTGACGCGCGTCCCTCGGGGTGCAGGCGGGTCCCAGGCCAGTGGGGGGTGCACCTGCGGGGCCCGCACTCGCCACTCTCTCGCCCAGGGTCAAGCCTGTCTTCTCCTCCCCACAAGCCCCGGGATTCCCGGTCGCCTAGCTGGAGACTCGGCCCCCCCGGGAGCCTCCTTCCTCTGCCAGTTTCCTCCTTCTTCTCAGCTGTCGGACCCCTGGAAGGCACGGAGTGGGAAGTGGGTACCGAAGGGCTGGGAGTTAAATGCCTGCGTTGAGCGGAAGAAGCAGTGTTGAAGCAGTGTCGAAGCCGTGGGCAGCCCCGCGCCCAGGCAGGCGGGAGGCGAGACAGGGGCGCCGACCGCACCCAGCGCAGACCCCGGGGGAGCGAGCGCCGCAGAGGCAGCCCGGGCTCTGGGCTACTACCCGCGCAAGTCGCCGCCTCCCCAGGTGCAGCCCCGCCAGTCCCAGCCCCTAGCTGTGCCGGGTGAGAGGCATCATCAGATTTAGGGTGACCTGAAGCGACCTTGGTCCAGGCTCGGAGGGAGAGGCGCCTCTCAGGACCTGGCAGGTTGACAGGGAAGGGGAACCGGGCGGGAGCTGCGGCCACCCGGCCTGGAGTCTCCGAGGCCCGCCTGCGTGCTGGGGGGACCCGGCCTCCGCGCTCGCTCCGGGGCGCCCGTTTGGATCGCTCTGCGCCTCGGCGGGGTGAGCGAGGGGGCACACGCGGGAGACTTGAGCTGTGTTGTTTTTAGAAAACTGCCGCCAATCTCTCTTCCCCTTTCCCTGCTGAGTGTGCATTTCCCAGCCTAGACCCGCCAGGCCAACAAATAAAGCCACCGGATCATGCACTCCGGAGCGACTGCCCCCACCCCGACCTTGTGCCCACCGCTCCCTACTGCCTTTCCCAAGGGGAATGGCTCCTCCCGCGCCTCAACACACAGAAAACGCCTGCCTCCAGCTGAGCGCTTTTGCCAGCTTTCTCCAACCAGCGAATAAGGGATGCACTATGGACTCAGAAGGAAATGTCATATTTAAGTTCTGCCTCTGATTTCCCTGGTTTTAGCTGATCTGAGGTTTTTCTAGACTCCTCAGTTTCCACACACAGTGCTGGGTAATGGAGCCCTACCGTACTGATTGAGAATTGCCTGCCAGTGGGTTGGTACAGAGCAAATTGTCCTTGCTAACAACCTTTTTCCTTTGCTGTTGGATTCCACTAAGTGGTGAGAGGGTCAGTTTTAGATTTTTGCAATTCCCCAGCGTGGAGACAGGCCGGCTCTATATGAGAATAAGTGATAGACAGAGGAAGAATTTGGCAGTGTTCCTGGGTTGATTTTATTTTGGTCTCTTGAGCACATTATTCTTCCTGATAGAACAAATCCCTGGACTTGGTAGGACCCAGTTCCAGGGAAGGGAAGAGTACCCTACCGCAGCCCCAGAACGCCCTGCAGAGGCTGTGAGTGGGCAATGCCCAGTTTCCTGGACTCCCACTTAGGGGGTGCTGCAGAAATAGGGCCTTCAGCTGGGGCTCCCTGAGTCAGATTGGAACCGTGGCCCATCAGTAAGAGTAGACTGGGTGGTAACTGCTCCATTCCTTTCATCAGGCTCTCATCCCTTTGTCAGAAATAGACGAAATCGATTGCTCCCAGAAAGCCATTTGAGCCACTAACACCCTCAAAGTACTCTAGATTCATGCAATATGGAGATTCGGGTTTATAGTTCAAAACTGCATCAAGTCTAGTCAAGTTTTTTGAAAACATCAAACCCATATATTTCAGAAAAGCAATACAACACCATATTTTTAGTAGGAGCTAACCTAGTTTTGAAATGTATGAATAGATGAAGTGAAACTGGAAAAACATTAAAAGTTGGAATTTTAATTAACTAGTGTTTAAAATAAGCCTATTAAACATGGTTATTCTGTCAAGTGACTCTGTCACGCAAGGGTGTCATCTGGGTCTCATTTTTGTCCATCTCCTTGATTTGTACTGACAGAGAAGGAAGGAAATAAACAAATGAATCTTCACTTTGATTCTACCTTTTTAGCCTTTTAAAATTTACCTTGAAAATTCATCAAATATTGGAGAAACCACTACCAACTAAAATGTTAAAACAAAGTTACATTTTGAAGTTTTTGTAATACAGTGTTTTTAATAACCAACAAGATGAAGAAAGACAACGTTAAATTTTGAATCACGCTAGATTCAAACCATTTCTAGAGTAGAGGTTATAGCCATATTTGAAAACTATATTATTTGTCAGAGATAACAATATTAAATGATTTTGCCTTCATTGGATTACTTTTAAATTGGGAAAATTAAAATAATTATAACCAACAGAAACACTCATCAAATCAATAAAGACATCATTAGAGAGAACATATTCAAAATTTGAAAGGACTGTTTTAAATAGGGCAATCTTTAAAATATAATTTGAGCAACCAAAATAGAAAAGTGGCTGCCTCTTAATATTTAATCATAGTTTTATGTAAGTAGCTAAAATTTTAAGGGATTTTGAAAGAAATCAATAAAAATAATTTTAAAATTATCAAACAGTGGCCACAACAGTTAAGAATTGTTGAATTTATTCTCAAAGAATGTGATTTCATTTTGTATTTTTATTAGATGACTCTGGCATTTGCCTGTAGAATGGGTTATGGGTGGCGCAAGGGAAGAAATGAAGAGACCAGTTCTGAAGTAACCATAGTAGAATCTAAAGGAGAACTTCAACAAAGACCTGGCAGTGGAGATTGGAAAAGATGCATTCCAGATGTACTGAGAAAGTCTAACAGGACAGATGGTGGTGGATAAGCCAATGAAGGAGAGGGTGTTACCAACAGTGATGCATAAGACTCAGGCCCTCACCACTGATGGGTACAAGTGCCTTCATGTAAGCAAAGGGACGGTAGCAAAAGGTTAATTTGGAAGGAAGATCATGAATTTGATTGGGGTTAGGTTCAGTTTCCGGTCTTTTTGAGAAAAATCAAATGAGTTAGGAATTCAGAGGAGATGTTTGGATTGGAGATTTTAAGTTTGTGAGTCACTGACCTGTAGACGATGGCAATTAAAGTAGAAGAAATGGATAAAATTGCTGAGGAAATTTCAGGAGACCCAGGATAGGATGTTAAGGACCCTTTAAAGCCCGGATTGCCACAATGAAGTAACAAAAGACCTTGAGAATGAGCAGCTGGGGAGGTAATTGGAAAACCAGGAGAGCCTATTGCCATGAAGGCCAAGAGGAGGGGGAGTTTCTAAAAGGAAGCTCTGGACAAGAGTGGAACATTATTAAGAGTTCCACTCCAATGAGGACTGGAATGCAATTGGACTTAGTGGTATGATGGTTACTCAGAGTTGACTCTTCCAAGAGTCATTCAGTGGGGCGATGGAGGAACAGGACTAGAGACCAGATTGCAATGGGCTGAAGTGTCAATAGAAGGTAAAGAAAGAGAGAAAACAAGTAAAGATAAAATTCTTTCTGGAAGTTTCTACTAAGGGGGAGGAAACAGACAATAGCTCTGGAAGGAAGAGGTGTGGAGGGAGGTTGACTTTTTATTTTATTTTGTTTGCTTTTAAGATAGGGTACTTGTGAACATTCTTGAATGCCAATGGATAGAATCTCGTATTGGGGGATATGTTGACATTAAACTACTGAAAAGGTAATCAGGGTGTTAATTGCCTGGGATGGCAGGAAGGGATACAATCTACTGCCCAGATAGACAGATTTACCATAAGTTGAAAGAGGGACAGCTGCTCTGTTATAGCACTGGGGAAAGAGGAGCTGATGGGTGTGATTACAAGGAGATTTGTCATTTCAGTGGGTGGGTTGGGGGGCAATTTCTCTCTACTCTGGTTTTCTCTGTGAAGTAAGTCATACCTTTGAGTAAGAATGACAGTGGAGGAGAGGAGCTGAAAGTCCCTGGAGAGCAGAAAAAAATTGAAGGGGATGACCAAGCTGACCAAAGAAGCTGTTGTTATCATGTTATTGTTTTGATAACTTCATAGGTTGAAACTTTGAGCTGGGAGTACATTTTCTATAGAATGCATTCTCCTAGAAAAATTGGCTAGTTTTTCATGAAACTCAAAAAAGTCTGCTTAACTCATAAGGAAGTAGTAATATAATATGAATGCTATTACTTCAGCTTTAGTGACTCAAAGTAGGTGTTCTATAAATGTTCCTTTTTAAAAAGAAAATTTTCCAACCATTATTTACAGCACATTAAGGAATGTGTGTATTGATGTGCAGGAAAAGATTCCCCCCAACCAAATAATTCTTTGTGATAATGTCTTCACTTCCTCCCTGCCCTGCATTTTCTTCTTTGTGCTTTATCCTCCTAGAGATAACCAAAGAAGAATTTAAAGTTATCATTTATGTCCTGTACCAGACCTCCACAGACTGGCTTATTTGGATAATTCAAGTGAAATACAACCAGGATGCTTCTGTAGTTTTGCGAAGTCTAGACTCAACATCAATATTGCACACATTTTTCAGATGCGTATGTGATGTTTTGAGTTGTTATACAATTTCCTGCCTTGATATTTCAGTCAAATGCATTGGGTAGGTTATCAGAGGGCGTTGTTTTCAACAAAGGCTTTTTCCTTCAATGTATTTTGTTAAAGCATCAGACTGCCAAAGCATCTTGACTTCTATGTAAGGGGTGATACATGAATACTTTTTTGGTTGATTTTCAGCTACAGAATGCACTGCCTTGATGGACTTGCTTTAATCCACACTAAAGCCTATATGACATGAGGAAGTCATGCAGAACAGAATAGGCCTTTCTGGAACTTTTATATCTTAAGAAGTCTTCAGCCTGTTAGTACAACAGGTTACCTTTTGGCAGGCACATTTTCCTCCTGCTCAAATGCTATAAACACCCCAGCAGGGACGATAAATAGCAATGTAGACAGCAAGGGAAAATATTTGTTAAAAGATACTCCTGCACTTTCTCTTTTTGATGTTTCCCCCGTAAGTTTTAGTTGCAGAAACTGGAAAAAATAGAAACGTAAAAGTTGAAACAGCAAAATTATAAAGTGACAGGTGATACAACAAAACATATCAGTTTGTATTTAAAATGTAAAGCGATAAAGCAAGCACACATTGAGACCTTCTAATTAGTATAATTTGCGCTCACAAAGTTCAAAGTGGAACTTGGTATTACCATTCTCTTGCTTCTCTCCCTAACAAGACACAGGTAGCGGAAATGAGGCACATTGAGGGTTCAAATTTGGCAAAACTATGCAGCAATTCTGTGATGGAATAAAACATGGGAAATGGATGTTTTGAAATTGAGTCTGTATCTTAAAGAAAGTGAAAGTAAAACTTTAGAATAAAATAAGGCTAAATCACACACAATTGGTATATTCTTTTGAAAATTAACAGGAATTTCCATTAGTTTGCATTTTACAAAGTCAAATGGCTTCTTTAAATTCATACTGTGCTATTGTGTCTAGTCTGGCACGTTTCTCTACTGTAGTTCTTTTTCTGAATTTTTAAACCCCTTTGTGATTTCACAGAGTTAGTAATTACGTTGGGATGTTGGGGCGTGGACTGGATGTAGCTAAACATACTCAGATTTGACTCACATTCAAATGTACTCAAACATTCAAATTTAATGTTGTGTGCCAAAGCAAACTTCTGTCTCATTGATTTTTAAAATTCTCTGGACCTTGATTTGAGAATGTGTGCCTCGGGTTTCAAAACAGTTATCCATCTTAGATAGATTAACTCTGACATCTACATATTTGATACTAGTTCTGATCATGTCAAGTGCATATCTTTCATTATGTAGATAAAGGACAACAACTTGCATGTCACATAAAAGAGGAGGCATGTCTTAAGGTCCTGCATACATGAGTGAGTGGTGATCCTGGTTTTTCAGTTGCAGTTCAAGAAACACAACCTGGATGAGCTTAATGAAAAAAGAGATTAGTGGTCATAACAGGGAAACGTTGGAGTGGACTCGGCTGCAGGCATAGCTGTAACCCTGCTGATTGGTTCAGTGGATGCCAGTCAGCAGGGTGTCTTCTGTGTTTTCATCTGAGCTGGCTTCTTTCTCAAGCAAGTATTCTCCACGCAGTGTCAAAGGTAGTAATGACAGCTCCATAGTTAAGTGGTCCTTCAAGGTCATGATCATTGAGAAAGCGTTCAGGCAGA
>NW_022143385.1:0-9236 GCF_007565055.1 Rhinopithecus roxellana
GAGGTGCTAGCTCATTTGTGACTATGAGCTCTAAAAGGGATATTTTCTGTTGCCGAGAGCCATGGGTTCCTTCCTTGACCAGAGTGAAGTTTGGTGCACACAGAGAAAGGGAAGTGGGGGGAAATGAAGCTAATATGGAGTAACAAAGGAGAGAAAGAACTGGTGCTGGCTCCAGGAAGAAGCTGGAAGATTTTCTGCATGAACTCAAGCTGTTTGCCTAAGGGACTGGTTCTGGTCATGGGGTGAGACAATTTTGTCTTCCTGATAGAATGGATCTGTTGCCACACTCCTCTGCACAGAGGCAGACTTCAAGTTTTATGGGATGTTGAATTTGGCAAAGACTTCTTTGGCAAAGGTCAGAGACTCCCTCAAGCTGCCTCAAATCATGGTGGTAACATGTCATGTTCTAAACATGTATGTGACAGTAGGCCTTCTTTCTCTTGTTCTAGGGACCAAAAATGATGGGATTTCTCATCCATATCTAGTGCTGGAAATCTTTATTACACTTGGCAGTCTGATCCAGAGAATTGTAGAATGCTAGAACTAGGGCCAAGTCGCAGAGTCTGGTTGAGCCCTTCCTTGTTTTAAAAATGCAGAAGCCAAGGTAGAGGAAGGATGCATGATTCACCAAAGTCAAACAAACTCTTAGAGCAGGAGCTGGGACTACAAGGTCTCCTGATGTCAGTTCCGAGAACTCCACTTTCTGCTCCCAAACCACAACTATGAGATTCTCTAAGATCCCCAAGTGCCTTCTGAATCAGCACAGAAACAGTTAGATATGTTGGTTTAATAACTAAGCATATTTTATCATATGGGTGACAGATACTATCCGCTGCTTTGCAGTTCGATTTTGTCCATTTAACTACATAATTCCTCACTGGCATAAAAAACCCATTTTTGTGTGTGTGGCTGTTTTCATCAGTGACTTTTCCAAGGTAGCATTTCTCCTAAACTAAGTGCAATCATCATGTAGTGGCTCAATGATAGCAATAAAATTTCCTGCAAAAGCGTTGTATGTAAACCCTATGGAATTGGAGAAGTTTCACGACCTGAAAGAGAACCATCTGGATCATCAGGTCCAATACCTTCATGTTACAAGTGGGTACAATGAGGCTCCAGAGAGTGAAGCGACTTGCTGAAGGCCTCATAGTAGGTCAGTGGGGGTCAGGAGGAGCCCTTGACCACACTGAACACATTGGCATTACCTGGTCCCATGCTCTTGCAGTACAACACGTGCTCCTAAAAGGCAGGGAGGTGTCGGGACTATGGAGTGCCTGGCCCAGTGCCGGACGCACAGTAGTGCCCAATGCCTATGTGATGGGTGAGTGAGCCCTTCATGACCAGACTTGTTTGCCAACCTGTTGTTTCTCTCATATGCCATCAGGCGAAAGCAGTTCTCCCCACAAAGGAGGCCCCATCAGTGTGGTGGAGGTGGAGGTGGCTGGTTGGGGTTGGACATCTGCTTCAGTCAAGTCTGCTGAACAGTGTAGTGGCTTCCAGCTGGCTAGGGGGCTTTCAGCCTCACGTGCAGCCTCATACTTCTGCACCCTTTCTGGTTGAGCATCTCTTGCCCAGGACACTTTTGTGTTTGGAGTGAATTTCCTGACAAGCAGCAAATTTAAGTGTCCCGTGCCAGAAGCGGGCTGAGTACGCAGAGCCCCATCCCCTTTTATTTTTAATGTGCATCAGTGTCAGGCACTCCCAAAGAGGATGTTCTGGGCTGAGCTCAGCAAACACCAGGCCTGTGGAAGAGGCCTCAGCAACTTAGCTCTGGAAGTCGGGGGAACAAGCAAGAGCTTTGAAAGGCTGCAGATGGTGAGGGTGCCAGGGTGACAGACTGTGGGTTGCAGTTTTCTTTGTATTCCAAATAGGCTGAACATTTTCTCTTTTTCACTGTAATCCCTGGAAGAAAATGGGGACAAGAAGAGTAGCAGGCAGAGGCAGATTTCTTATCCTAGGGTCCGTGGATGGGTTTCCAAAGAGGGTTGAGTTCTGAAGCTCATGGAATTTGTACATAATTGTATAAATTTTGTGTCCATGTATGTTTTTCAGAACAGAAGTTTTCCTTTATCAACTCCTTAAAGGAGTACATGATCCAAACATGTCAAGATCCACAGGTGTAAAGATCAAATCCATCTCTAAGCTCTTTAGAGTGAATCAATTGTTTGTCTCATTCAGGAGGAAAAGATTCAACCACAATTCTCATTTCTCCTACTACCCTTCTCACCCACACCTGATATCATTTTTAAAAGGACATGTGCACATAGAAAACAAGTACATAAGGAAAATCCTACTTTCTTTTATAATGGGTACATATTTTTAAGTCCCAAACTGAGGCATGCAGAAAATGTTTCTTTTCCTCTTCTAAAATTCACACTGATTTCTATTTTGAGCCCCCATTCTATTTATATGGCAGAGACTTAATCTTGATGTTAGGAGTTTTGTTACTCTCTCCATCCCAGGGGATTGTGTCTCAGTTCTGAGCTGGGGTACCAGATGTAATAGGAAACATCTTGTCTTCTATGCCTTTGTCCACCAAGGCATCTGCTGAGGATCCATCCTTCATGCCATTGGGTCCTTAGCTGTGGACCACATGTGTCACCCGGAACTGTCCATCTGCTGGTCCTGGCCTCAGCACACTTCCCACAAAAGTATCACTTCCCACAAAAGTATCACTCCAGGGCCAACAAAACACATCTGTGACTCAGTTCTGCCCTAAGGGCCACCACTTTGCAGCCTCTGTCCTAAAGGCTTAGAATTAGAAACCAAAGCAGGGGCGACACTCTTCTTTTTTAAAATTTTACTTTAAGTTCCGGGATACAGAACATGTGCCGAATGTGCAGGTTTGCTATATAGCTATATATGTGCCATGGTGGTTTACTGCACGTATCGACCCATCATCTAGGTTTTAAGCCCCACATGTATTACGTATTTGTCCTAATGCTCTCCCTCCCCTTGTCCCCTACCTCCAACAAGCCCTGGTGTGTGATGTTCCCCTCCTTGCATCCATGTGTTCTCATTGTTTAACTCCCACTTATGAGTGAGAATAGGCAGTGTTTGGTTTTCTGTTCCTGTGCTAGTTTGCTGAGAATGATGGCCTCCAGCTTCATCCGTGTCCCTGCAAAGGACATGATCTCATTCTCTTTTATGGCGCATAGTATTCCATGGTGTATATGTACATTTTCTTTATCCAGTCTATCATTGATGGGCATGTGGGTTGGTTCCATGTCTTTGCTATTGTAAATAGTGCTGCAATATACATACATGTGCATGTGTCTTTAGAGTAGAATGATTTATATTCCTTTGGATATATATGCAGTAATGGGATTGCTGGATCAAATGGTATTTCTGGTTCTAGATACCTGAGGAATTACCACACTGTCTTCCACAATGGTTGAACTAATTTACATTCCCACCAACAGTGTAAAAGTGTTCCTATTTGTCTGCAACCTTGCCAGCATCTATTGTTTCCTGACTTTTTAATAATTGCCATTCTGACTGGCATGAGATAGACACCCTTTTTTTCTGCTTTCACATGTGTCATATCTCTTCCCAAGGCCATTAGCTCAGAATTGTCTACTTACTTGAACAGAAGAAAAGGGCCTAGGGGAGATATCTGGGGGCAAAACATTGGTTACTATTTCTAATTTATTATCCTTCTACACCTTGATATTGAACTTGTAAAAACAGGTTCTATATTTTGAAAAAATAAGCTTCTTCCACATCCAAGAAAAAAGACTTGTAACTGGACATGTTTTTCAATAAAGTAATCCTACAAAGACAATGTTTTCTATGGAATTGTAGAGCTTTATATTGGGTCTCTTGAATGATTTTTAAATCCAATCCCGGAGACTGGGTTAAATAAATAAGACAACTGAAGCCCAGAGAGGTAAGTTGCTTGGCCTTGGTCACCTAGCAAGTTACTGCCAGCCAGATATGCAGTGTCTCTCAGCTGTTTGTCTAGCACCTCCTCCCAGACAAGCCAAGGCCCATGGCACTGCACTCTGCTTGGAGTGGGAGTCGAATGTGGCATGGGAATGAGGTGATGGTAGAATGCAGCGCTTAAAGCCAAGTTAGGAAGACCCAAGAGGCAATGGCCCCAGGAAAGTCAAATCAAAGGGGACTGACAGCCCAAAGGCAGGTAACCCCAAGAGGGACCCAGGAAAGAGGAAGAATCAATGGATAAGCACCAGGTCAGAAACCAGGGAAGTCAGCCCAGCAAACATTGGGCAGGACCCAGAGCTGTCACAGGACCCTAGGCTTTCTGTAGAGGGGCAGAGGCCTTGGGAAGATGGGTGGAAAGGCCCATCAGTGAAACCAAAGCAACTAGGACACTTTGTACTATAGTTGGGAGGTGCCTCAAAGGGAAACTTCTGCCAGAAAGATCTTAAAATAACTTCAAATTAGATTACTTTTCTTCTTAAGACTATCTAGGAATTTCCTGTTGCCTATGGGATAAAATTCTAACTTCAAGTTGTCCAACCCATGGGCCATGGCCACATGCAGCCTAGGACAGCTTTGAATGTGGCCCAACACAAATTTGTAAACTTTCTTAAAACTTTATGAGATTTTTCTGCAATTTTTTTTTTTTTTTTTTTTTTTTTTTTTTTTTTTAGCTCATCAGCTATCATTAGTGTTAGTGTATTTTATGTGTGGCCCAAGACAATTCTTCTTCCAATGTGGCCAAGGAAACTGAAAGATTGGAAACCCCTGCTCTAACTCTTTGTATGCCACATTCTTTATACCTCATGTACATTTCTAGTATCTTTCAATACCATTACCCAACCTTCTGATGCTCTAACCCAAAGTGGTTTTTCATCCCAGTGGTTTTTCAACACTACCATGACTCTCTAAGGTGCAGGAGAACCATCTAGAAGACTTGAAAACACAGATTGCTGAATCTCCACCCACAGAGTTTCTAATTCAGTAGATCTGGGGTGGGCCCTGAAAATCTATATTTCTTCTGTGTTCCCAGGTGATGCTGATGGTACTGGCACCATACTTTGAGAACCACTGTTCTGTTCACTTGTTAGAATGTGCTGTGGGCCAGCAGCATCAGCATCACCTGAAAGCTTGTTAGAAATGCAGGTTCTCAGGCCCACCCAAGACCTATTGGATTAGAATTTATTTTATATATATATATTTTATATTTATATATATTTATATATTTTATATTTTTTATATATATTCTTATATTTATAATCTTATATATATTTATCTATCTCTTATCTATATCTTATCTATCTTTATCTCTTTTCTCTATCTTCTCTCTCTTTCTCTCTTTCTCTCTCTTTATATCTTCTATCTCTTTCTATTCTTCTCCTCTCTTTTATCTCTTCTTCTCTCTTTTCTCTATTCTCTCTCTTTTTCTCTCTTCTCTTCTTTTTATCTTCTCTCTTTCTCCTTCCTTTCTTTCTCTCTTCTCTCTTTCTCTCCTCTCTTTCTCTCTCTCCTCTCTCTTTCTCTCCCTTCTCTCTTTCTCTTTCTCTTTCTCTCCTTCTCTCTTTCTCTCTCCTCTCTCTTCTTCTCTTTCTCTCTCTCTCTCTCTTTGTTTGTGTGTCTCTCTCTTTTTTCTTTCATCGCTTTGGCGTTGGGTTGCATGGATGAATTATATAGCAGTGAATTCTGAGATTCTAGTGTACCTATTATCTGAGCATTGTATATTGTATCCAATATGTAGTTTTTTCTCTCTCACTACCCTCCCCCTTCTGAATCTCCAAAGTCTATTATATCACTCTGTATGCATTTGCAAACTCATAGCTTAGCTCCCACTTATAAGTGAGAACACATGGTTTTTGGTTTTCCATTTCTGAGTTACTTCACTTAGAATAATGGCCTCTAGCTCCATCCAAGTTGCTACAAAGAATATATTATTTTGTTCCTTTTTATGGCCAAACAGTATTCCATGGTGTATATATACCACATTTTCTTTATCCATTCATTGGTCGATGGACACTTAGTTTTTTCCATATCTTTGCAATTGTGAATTGTACTTCTATAAACATACATGTGTGTCTTTTTCATATAATAACTTCTTTCTCTTTGGGTAGATACCCAGTAGTGGGATTGCTGGATTGAATGGTAGATCTACTTTTAGTTCAAAAAGACCCTCAGGTGATTCTTATGGTATTAACATTTGAGAAGTACTTTTCTAGCCTAATTGTACTTGACTGTGGCTGCACCTTAGAACCACCCAGGTAGTTTTTTTTTTTTTTTGAGACGGAGTCTCACTCTGTCGCCAGGCTGGAGTGTAGTGGCATCATTTTGGCTCACTGCAACCTCCATCTCCCGTGTTCAAGTGATTCTCCTGTCTCTGCCTCTCGAGTAGCTGGGACTACAGGCATGCACCACCACGCCCAGCTAATTTTTTGTATTTTTAGTAGAGACGGGGTTTCACCATGTTGGCCAGGATGGTCTAGATCTCTTGACCTCGTGATCTGCCTGCCTCGGCCTCCCAAAATGCTGGGATTACAGGCGTGAGCCACCATGACCAGCCCAGAGAGTCTTAAAATTTCATGCAGGACTGGGCTTCATCCCCCAAAAGATTCTAATTTAATCAAGCTGGTGGTAGGGTCATGGTATCTGTCATTTTGATAGCTCTCCTGTTAATCTTAATAAGCAGCAAGATTAAGGACTGCTGCAGCCACACGGAACAACCATCTCTCTCCAAACCATGCAGCTGCTCTCCCTGTTTTTATTCTGCACATGCTTTCCCCTCAGCCTGCAACAAAACTTCTACTCATTCTTCACAACCCAGGTTACCAAACCTCCTCAGGGAAGATGTCCCTAGAGTTTTTTCCAGCAGAGTTAACTCTTTGAGTTCACTCTTTGTGTGCACTCGTTGTAACATAGATTATATTGAATTGTAGTTAAGTATTTCTAATGTCTTTTTTCCCTCAGTAGGGAAAACTAGTTGTGACTAGCTTTGGGGACAGAGAATCTGACTTATTTACTGTTTTTTTAAACTGCAGAACCTTTTATATAGTTGGTTCTTTATAAATAATTGATGATTGAATGATGAGTTAAGTCACGTTGACCAATCCAAGTAAGTCCTTCAGGTGTCCTCAGTCCTCCAAGCATCTGCACCAAGAAAGTTACCCCCAACCCCACCAACTCTTTACAGTCCACACAAAGAAACAACAGAAGGCCAACAAGCAAACAACAAACACCCCAGAAACAGATGCGTGCATATAGTACACATCCTTGGCTCCACAGAAGAAATATCAGGAAGAGATGGAAAGATCCATAAGGGCAGGAATTTTTTGTTGGTTTGGATCTTTGCTGTATTTTCAGCACCTAGCTGAGTGCCTAGCCTACAGAAAGTGCTAGATTGAATGACAGATTGAATAAATGTATGATTGTAATACAGTTTTCCTGTCTCCTCTTCCTTTCTCTTTCGTCACTCAGTCCATGACGCTGGTCTCTGTTTTGAATGCTGCACTTATCCCAAGACAGGCTCAGTAGGAGCTCCCTTTAAGGATGTTCTAGTTTTAAAATTTTTCTGACTGATATGGTTTGGATCTGTGTCCCTACCAAGTATAATATCAAATTGTAATCCCCAGTGTTGGAGGTAGGGCCCTGTGGGAAGTGATTGGATCCTGAGAACAGGGTTCTTATGAATGGTTTAGCACCATCACCCCTTGGTACTGTATAGTGAATGAGTTCTCACGAGACATGGTTGTTTGAAAGTGTGTAGCAGCTCCCCACCAACCCTGGTTCTGTTCCAGCCATGTAAGATGCATGCTCCCACTTTGCCTTCCACCATGAGTAAAACTCCCTGAGGCCTCCCCAGAAGCAGATGCTGCCATACTTCCTGTACAGCTTGCGGAACCATGAGCTAATTAAATGTCTTTTCTGTGTAAACTACCCAGTCTCAGGTATTTCTTCATAGCAGTGCGAGCTGACCATGGTATTTGCGGGCAAAGTGTGAATCAATTTCCAGCAATGTCCTGTGTGCCTCCTAGAGACACAATAAACTTTCAGATTGGATATAATATAGTCTAAGGACTTTAACTTTTTTTCACTATTGACCCTTACCCCAACACACAAACACACACACACACATGCCCCCTCTAGAGAAGTGCCTGAGTCATTCATTATGCATCAAGCAAAACTCAGGCTTGGTAAGCTGGAGCTCCACAACAAGTTCCTCCCTGAAGTACTCAGAAGCACCTCTGCCAAGGGCTGAATCAGCACTGAATCTGATGATCTCTTGATGGCTGCTTGTCTTGCTGAATAGCTGACAGAGAGTGACAGAATTTTAGAGCTGGAAGAAATCTTAGAGATCATCTGGTTTAACCCCACGTATTTGATGGATGAGGAGGCTGAGATTCAGACGTATCACTCACCATGTGTCACAAAGTAACACAGCTCATTAGTTGCTGAGTAAGAGCATCAGCTTGTGTCCTAGCTTCTGGTCACCTGTATTTTCTGTTTACCTTATTACCAGCTGTAAAATCTGCCTTATGCTGTGCCTAAATTGTTTAATGTGGGAATGGAAAGTTATTCTCTGTTCCTTGTGACCACAAAAGAATGGTTTTTTTCCTTTCTTCTTCTCCTCCTTCATCTCTTCTCTCCTCCTCCTCCTCCTCCTCTTCCTCTTCTTATTTCTTTTTTGAAATAAGGTCTCTCTGTGTTGTCCAGGTTGGAGTGCAGTGGCGTGATCACTGCAGTCTAGACCTCCTGGGTTCAAGCAATTCTCCCATCTCAGCCTCTTTAGTAGCTGGGACCACAGGCATGTGCCACTACACCTGGCTAATGTTTTTACTTTTTGTAGAGATGGGGTCTCCCTATATTGTCCAGCCTCAAAAAAGATTTTGAAAGAGAATTATGATCCCTCAAAAATCAGTCCCTTCTGGTTAGAAGTAGGTTAGACATGCATTGGTCTCATTTTGAAAAAACAGATGGTGACAGGGATGATTTATTTATTTAGGTATCCAACTGAAGGCATTAGCCTACATTAAAGTTTTTCTTAAAAGCTTTTTCCAGATTTAGAGCTTCACAAAGAAATAAAACCAAAACACTATGTCTTAACCAAGCTGATTTACCCACTGTCTTCCAAATACACTTTGTATTTGTAGAATATCCTTTTCTCCCTAATCCAATACTTCTGTCCTCACTGACCTCTACACAGTCACATCCTATGATTTTCCAAACCCGGTTAAATTTCCTCTATTTTTCAACTGTACTCTTGACCATCGGCCTTGCCTGGAATAATATCTTCTCTTTTTTCTTTA
>NW_022143386.1:0-486 GCF_007565055.1 Rhinopithecus roxellana
GAAGTTTCTCAGAAAGCTTCTTTCACGTTTTGAACGGATGAAATTTCCTTTATCAGCGTAGGCCTCAATGTGATCCAAAGAAGCCCTTCTCAATTCCTCAAGACATGTTAATGGACTGCTCCACGAAACATAAGTGTAACTCTGCGAGATGAATTCACACACACCAGAAGTTTCTAAGAAAGCTTCTTTCTAGTTTTCATCTGTGGATATTTCCTTTGTCACTGTAATGTTCATTGCGTGAAGTATCTAATTGCAGATTTCCAGAAAACTGTGCTAACAAACTGATCACTGAAGAGAAACGTGTAACTCTGTGAGTTGCATTCACACTTGGCAATGCAGTTTCTCAGAAAGCTTCTCTTAGTTATTATGTGAGATATTTCCTTTCACCATGGGGCCCCAATAGGCTCCCAAATATCACTTTGCAGATTCCACGAAAAGAGTGTTAGCAAACTGCTTCTTGAGGCAGCGGTTGTAACTCTGTGAGAT
>NW_022143387.1:0-13274 GCF_007565055.1 Rhinopithecus roxellana
CTGAAGTTGTTCTTCTGAAGAAAACTGAACCGAACCCAAACCTCTGTGAAAGCCAGTCCCCTGTCAAAAGGTACAATACACCTTTTTACATGGCCAAACTGTGCAAAGTATTCTTTCAGCTGACTCGACGCCGCAGTCCAAGGAATTTTTCTCACAAAAGCAACCGGCCAATCGATATTTCTACGGAGCGCCACAGCACCTCTCGCTGCTGAGGCCACCATCTTTAGATTAAAGGGAGTAATGCTAATGTTCTAGCAATATTCTTTGTACACTTATTCTTTAAGAAACTTTTGCCTGAAAACAGAAACACTGAGAATTTTTATATGATTTATTTAATAATAAACCAATTAAAGATACAAAATTGTTTAGAGGATTCCAAAATTTAAATTTTTGTTTAAATACAAATTCACTCTGTAATATGAAAACATAACATTAGACCTCTAAACATAATGATTTCATCTACAAAAATTTCTGTTATACTAGAAAATTTGCAGAAGACAATTTTTTTGTGACATTAAATGTACATTATTTACAGTTGAAAAAGTAATCTAAAAACATTTCATTTCAGAAACTTGGATATATATGTTATCTTTGTATGCAACCCCCCAAGTCCACCCCCAATAAAAAATGATCCTAAATATAAAGCAATTACGCTTTTATAACTGACTACTCAGCCAGATTAGCCCAAGGCTCAAGTTGCTTTCTTGGCCCTTAAGAAAGAGTCTTGACTCTCTCAAAATAGCAGTATTCTGTTTAGCACTTAGCAAGACAAGTTTACTAATGGACCGCAAAGCACAGTGGCCTCAAGAGTTAGTAAACAAATTCTTTAGGAAGAATTTATGGCAGATCTTACCCATAACAGATGAATAAATTTTGTTGGGTCACTTATTTCTCTGCAACATTTCAGCTATTCTTACATTAGGAAATAACCTGATAATGATTTAATTGACATAACTTGAAAATACAGGTATTATAATTAAAAAGATTAGAACTAGAAGAGACAGTGGTAATCATCTAGTCTAGTCCAACACATCTCTTCCTTTTATGAGAAGAACTAAAGCCCAAAGAGGTCAAGATTACATAGCGAGTTAGTGGGAGTGCCCTTCTTAGTCAGGCTGATGCTTTTATACTATCCTGCTTCTGAAACAGGGTCAGCCACACCACCAGCACCTCCAATTTTTCATGTTATTTTACATATTCATAGTTCTATATTATATAGTACAGCCAACTAAAGTCAATCTAAGAGACACCATAATTTAACAAAGCATAAAATATGTTTTTTGCATTTGAAAGAGTCAAGACTTAACTTATACAAGTGGAATGAAAATAGTTCCTATATAAATTTCCTGTTGCCTTCTATTTAAGTTCTGTATTTACAAAAGAATCAGAAAATCTAATACAATGTAAAATTAGAAAAGAAACTTTAAAAATGCTTATGATATAGCAACTGAAAAAAAAAAAATCTCAAAAGAATGTCTTCATAGTGTAAAATGCCTGTTCCTTCACGACTGAATTCTGAAACATTTAGATAACAAAGAGAAACAGTTGAGTTTTCCTCCCTCATCTAACAAAATCAAAATTAACTCTATCTTTAACAATTACAAAACTAGAGGCCGGGCGCGGTGGCTCAAGCCTGTAATCCCAGCACTTTGGGAGGCCGAGACGGGCGGATCACGAGGTCAGAAGATCGAAACCATCCTGGCTAACACGGTGAAACCCCGTCTCTACTAAAAAATACAAAAATCTAGCCGGGCGAGGTGGCGGGTGCCTGTAGTCCCAGCTACTCCGGAGGCTGAGGCAGGAGAATGGCGTGAACCCGGGAGGCGGAGTTTGCAGTGAGCTGAGATCCGGCCACTGCACTCCAGCCTGGGCGACAGAGCGAGACTCCGTCTCAAAAAAAAAAACAATTACAAAATTAGAAACCTCCTTAGACTTTATCTTAGAATCAATCAATCAGTTTGCATATAATTGAAAATGTTCAATTAACAAACAATCATCCATAAGCTTTGGTATATTAACTAAAAAGAGTTGGGTTCCAGCAGTTCGTTTTGTTTCATAGCTACCTGAGAAGTAAATCCATTGGAACTGGACACCACCATCACATACGGCTGTGGCTGCTGCTCCGTTTTCTCAGTGTTCTCTTTCAAATGATCTTCAGATTCCTTTTTCTCTACTTCTTGTGTAAGAGTTTTTGTTTCTTGAGTTTTGATAACTGAAGTGATTACAGTGCCAGGTGGGTGAGCAACCAGCTGTGAACTGCGAGGAGAAAAGGTCACCACAGGTGCAGTAGCATTGAAGGATGGAGAGGAAGCCACACTGACGGTTCCATTGCAAATGGTCTGAACATTGCTAGTAAGGACCTGCTGAACCTGGGCAGGGCCCAAGACAATTGAAGGAGGAGAGCCTGCCTTTTGTGACTGTAGCATGACATTTTCTTTCAGTACTGTCATGGGCTGTGATGATGGAATGGCTTGCAAAATAAACTTCTGAGATCCAGTACCTGCCGATGGATCTGTGCTGGCTATAACTGTTGTGAGTGGCACTGTTTGGAGTGTTACTGTATGCAACTGCTGATTCCTAGGAGACACAACCACTGGAACTTGGGTTGGAGCCTGTATAGTCCTATTGATGATGAAATTAAAGTGAGACAATTAGCATATTCTACATCATTTAAAACTTTAATACTTGACAAGTCATTTTACAAAATACCAGTTGTAGGTTTCAAAATGCTACTTCCCATATTTTCAACACAGCATGACCAATCTCATGCCAGACTTTGTATTAAACACTACATACAGAGATGCCTAACACAAAACTCTCAGGCCATTAACTATGATACCATCTGCTGAGTGCTATGGACGAAAGGTCTGTACATAGAGTCACATTAACACAAATGAGGAGCTAATTTTGTTGGGGAAGGAGGAGGATGTTAAAATGCTTAGCAAGGGCTGGGCGTGGTGGCTCATGCCTGTAATCCCAGCACTTTGGGAGGCCAAGGCGGGTGGATCACGAGGTCAGGAAATCGAGACCATCCTGGCTACATGGTGAAACCCCATCTCTACTAAAAATACAAAAAAATTAGCCGGGTGTGGTGGTGGGTACCTGTAGTCCCAGCTACTTGGGAGGCTGAGGCAGGAGAATGGCATGAACCTGGGAGGCGGAGCTTACAGTGAGTGGAGTTTGCGCCACTGAACTCCAGCCTGGGCAACACAGCGAGACCCTGTCTTTAAAAAAAAAAACCGCTTAGCAAGAGGTTTGCTTGAGCTTCTTAAAATTAGGAATTTAAAAGCAAATCTGTTTGATTCATTCCTGCTATTTTTTTTGAGATGGAGTTTCACTCTTGTTGCCCAGGCTAGAGTACAGTGGCGTGATCTTGGTTCACTGTAACCTTCAACTGCTGGGTTCAAGCCATTCTCCTGTCAGCCTCCCGAGTAGCTGGGATTATAGTCATGTACTACCACGCCCGGCTAATTTTTGTATTTTAATTGAGACTGGGTTTCTATGTTGGTCAGGCTGGTCTCGAAGTCCTGACCTCAGCTGATCCACCCGCCTTGGCCTCCCAAAGTGCTGGGATTACAGGCATGAGCCACCACGCCCAGCCCTTGCTAAGCATTTTAAATCCTCCTCCTTCCCCAACAAAATTAGCTCCTCATTTGTGTTAATGTGACTCTATGTACAGACCTTTCGTCCATAGCACTCAGCAGATGGTATCATAGTTAATGGCCTGAGAGTTTTGTGTTAGGCATCTCTGTATGTAGTGTTTAATACAAAGTCTGGCATGAGATTGGTCATGCTGTGTTGAAAATATGGGAAGTAGCATTTTGAAACCTACAACTGGTATTTTGTAAAATGACTTGTCAAGTATTAAAGTTTTAAATGATGTAGAATATGCTAATTGTCTCACTTTAATTTCATCATCTCAATAGGACTATACAGGCTCCAACCCAAGTTCCAGTGGTTGTGTCTCCTAGGAATCAGCAGTTGCATACAGTAACACTCCAAACAGTGCCACTCACAACAGTTATAGCCAGCACAGATCCATCGGCAGGTACTGGATCTCAGAAGTTTATTTTGCAAGCCATTCCATCATCACAGCCCATGACAGTACTGAAAGAAAATGTCATGCTACAGTCACAAAAGGCAGGCTCTCCTCCTTCAATTGTCTTGGGCCCTGCCCAGGTTCAGCAGGTCCTTACTAGCAATGTTCAGACCATTTGCAATGGAACCGTCAGTGTGGCTTCCTCTCCATCCTTCAATGCTACTGCACCTGTGGTGACCTTTTCTCCTCGCAGTTCACAGCTGGTTGCTCACCCACCTGGCACTGTAATCACTTCAGTTATCAAAACTCAAGAAACAAAAACTCTTACACAAGAAGTAGAGAAAAAGGAATCTGAAGATCATTTGAAAGAGAACACTGAGAAAACGGAGCAGCAGCCACAGCCGTATGTGATGGTGGTGTCCAGTTCCAATGGATTTACTTCTCAGGTAGCTATGAAACAAAACGAACTGCTGGAACCCAACTCTTTTTAGTTAATATACCAAAGCTTATGGATGATTGTTTGTTAATTGAACATTTTCAATTATATGCAAACTGATTGATTGATTCTAAGATAAAGTCTAAGGAGGTTTCTAATTTTGTAATTGTTTTTTTTTTTTGAGACGGAGTCTCGCTCTGTCGCCCAGGCTGGAGTGCAGTGGCCGGATCTCAGCTCACTGCAAACTCCGCCTCCCGGGTTCACGCCATTCTCCTGCCTCAGCCTCCGGAGTAGCTGGGACTACAGGCACCCGCCACCTCGCCCGGCTAGATTTTTGTATTTTTTAGTAGAGACGGGGTTTCACCGTGTTAGCCAGGATGGTTTCGATCTTCTGACCTCGTGATCCGCCCGTCTCGGCCTCCCAAAGTGCTGGGATTACAGGCTTGAGCCACCGCGCCCGGCCTCTAGTTTTGTAATTGTTAAAGATAGAGTTAATTTTGATTTTGTTAGATGAGGGAGGAAACTCAACTGTTTCTCTTTGTTATCTAAATGTTTCAGAATTCAGTCGTGAAGGAACAGGCATTTTACACTATGAAGACATTCTTTTGAGATTTTTTTTTTTTCAGTTGCTATATCATAAGCATTTTTAAAGTTTCTTTTCTAATTTTACATTGTATTAGATTTTCTGATTCTTTTGTAAATACAGAACTTAAATAGAAGGCAACAGGAAATTTATATAGGAACTATTTTCATTCCACTTGTATAAGTTAAGTCTTGACTCTTTCAAATGCAAAAAACATATTTTATGCTTTGTTAAAATTATGGTGTCTCTTAGATTGACTTTAGTTGGCTGTACTATATAATATAGAACTATGAATATGTAAAATAACATGAAAAATTGGAGGTGCTGGTGGTGTGGCTGACCCTGTTTCAGAAGCAGGATAGTATAAAAGCATCAGCCTGACTAAGAAGGGCACTCCCACTAACTCGCTATGTAATCTTGACCTCTTTGGGCTTTAGTTCTTCTCATAAAAGGAAGAGATGTGTTGGACTAGACTAGATGATTACCACTGTCTCTTCTAGTTCTAATCTTTTTAATTATAATACCTGTATTTTCAAGTTATGTCAATTAAATCATTATCAGGTTATTTCCTAATGTAAGAATAGCTGAAATGTTGCAGAGAAATAAGTGACCCAACAAAATTTATTCATCTGTTATGGGTAAGATCTGCCATAAATTCTTCCTAAAGAATTGTTTACTAACTCTTGAGGCCACTGTGCTTTGCGGTCCATTAGTAAACTTGTCTTGCTAAGTGCTAAACAGAATACTGCTATTTTGAGAGAGTCAAGACTCTTTCTTAAGGGCCAAGAAAGCAACTTGAGCCTTGGGCTAATCTGGCTGAGTAGTCAGTTATAAAAGCGTAATTGCTTTATATTTAGGATCATTTTTTATTGGGGGTGGACTTGGGGGGTTGCATACAAAGATAACATATATATCCAAGTTTCTGAAATGAAATGTTTTTAGATTACTTTTTCAACTGTAAATAATGTACATTTAATGTCACAAAAAAATTGTCTTCTGCAAATTTTCTAGTATAACAGAAATTTTTGTAGATGAAATCATTATGTTTAGAGGTCTAATGTTATGTTTTCATATTACAGAGTGAATTTGTATTTAAACAAAAATTTAAATTTTGGAATCCTCTAAACAATTTTGTATCTTTAATTGGTTTATTATTAAATAAATCATATAAAAATTCTCAGTGTTTCTGTTTTCAGGCAAAAGTTTCTTAAAGAATAAGTGTACAAAGAATATTGCTAGAACATTAGCATTACTCCCTTTAATCTAAAGATGGTGGCCTCAGCAGCGAGAGGTGCTGTGGCGCTCCGTAGAAATATCGATTGGCCGGTTGCTTTTGTGAGAAAAATTCCTTGGACTGCGGCGTCGAGTCAGCTGAAAGAATACTTTGCACAGTTTGGCCATGTAAAAAGGTGTATTGTACCTTTTGACAGGGGACTGGCTTTCACAGAGGTTTGGGTTCGGTTCAGTTTTCTTCAGAAGAACAACTTCAGAATGCACTACAACAGGAATATCATATTATAGATGGAGTAAAGGTCCAGGTTCAAGCTAAAAGGCCAAAAGTTCTGCAAACATCTGATGATGAAGAGAAAGATTTTTGAGACCGCAGCCTATTAATAAAGTTAACATAACTGAGAAAAAAAAAAAAAGAACATTAGCATTACTTAATGTTTATAAATAAACAAACTCCATTACTCAGAATTGCAGGATATCATCCTTTCACTTTTCCTTTATAGCAGGCCAAATGACAGTTTCTAAACATCACACAATGGATTACCAAGTTGTAAAAATTAGACAACAATGAAATATTCCCAGCAATATATTAAACACACTTTTGTTTCGTTTTGTTTTGTTTTTGAGACAGAGTCAGCTCTGTCGCCCAGGCTGGAGAATAGTGACGTGATCGCGGCTCACTGCAACCTCCACCTCCCAGGTTCTAGCTATACTCCTGCCGTAGCCTCGCAAGTAGCTGGGATTACAGGTGCCCTCCACCACATCCAGCTAATTTTTTGTATTTTTAGTAGATACGGGGTTTCACCATCTTGGCCAGGCTGGTCTTGAACTCCTGATCTCAGGTGATCTGCTCGCCTTGGCCTCCCAAAGTGCTGGGATTATAGGTGTAAGCCACCACGCCCCACCTAAACACACTTTTGAAAGTAAGTTTTCTACTTAGAAACTAGGTCAGTTAATAGTTAAACTTGGAAAACATCGAAAAATTTTCTTATGAAGATTAAAATCTCTGTAATCCAATAAGAAGTAACTTTCACTTATTCATTTTTTCACGTTTGTGAATATTCTTCCAAAATGTGATTTTAAAGGCCGTGTAATACTATATTAGTATACCAAAATCCAGTTAAATAAAACTTTTTTAACTAGATAAGTTAGTTTTTATGGTTTTTCACCACATAGTGAATATCAGTGTCTTAGTTCATTTTCTTCGTTGCTGCTATAACATAATATCTGGGACTGGGTAATTTATAATCAACAGAAATTTATTTGCCCACAGTTCTGGAGTCTGGGAAGTCCAATATTAATGCACCAGCAGGTTTGACAGTTCTCATTCCAAACAGTGCCTGAACACTGTGCCCTCTGGAGGGAAAGAAGGCTTCATCTTCAAATGGCAAAGACAGAAAAGCAAAGAGAGCCCACTCCACTTCCAAAAGACTTTTTATTTATTTATTTATTTTTTTGAGACAGAGTTTTGCTCTTGATGCCCAGGCTGGAGTGCAATGGCGTGATCTCGGCTCACGTCAACTTCTGTCTCCTGGGTTCAAGAGATTCTCCTACCTCAGCCTCCCAAGTAGCTGCGATTACAGGCATGCACCACCATGCCCAGCTAATTTTCTATTTTTAGTAGAGGCGGGGTTTCTCCGTGTTGGTCAGGCTGGTCTCGAACTCCCAACCTTAGGTGATCTGCCCGCCTCGGCCTCCCAAAGTGCTGGGATTACAGGTGTGAGCCTTTTTATGAAGGCATTAAACCCATCCATGAAGGTGGAGCCCTCCTGGTCTAATCACTGCTTAAAGGCTCCACCTCCCAATACCTTTACTTTGGCAATTAAATTTCAACATGAGTTTTGGAGGGAACAAACATTCCAGCCGTAGCATACAGTACATAATGATTTTTTAAAAATTAAGAATCTTGCACTATTTTTGAGTCAGTTATAGGAGATACCAGATAAACTCTTTATAATAGTAGCACCATTTAAATTGTGTATTTTTTTTAAGTTTAAAAGGTATAGTATAAGAATTTTTAGAGACACTATTATTTAAGGTTATTGGAATAGTGTACAATTACCATGAACACTGAAATTTTAAAGATAGGAAAAGAAGTCTGGATGCGGTGGCTGTCGCCTGTCATCTCAGCACTTTGGGGGAGGCCAAGGTGGGAGGATCACTTGAGCCCAGGAGTTTTAAGACCAGCCTGGGCAACATAGTGAGATGTCATCTCTACAAAAATTCAAAAAATTAGCCAGGTGTAGTGATGCACTCCTGTGGTCCCAGCTACTTGGGAGGCCAAGGCAGGAGGATCACTTGAGGCAGGGAGATGGAGGCTGCGGTGAGCCATGATCATGCCACTGCACTCCAGCTTAGGTGACAGAGGGAGACCCTGTGTTCAAAAAAAAGGAGAAGAAAGTCATGTAGTAAGAACCTTAAAACTTTAAAAGCTTAGTCTTTTGGCCTTAACTAAGTATCAGCTACTAAGGAACCTGTGTTTCCCCCATTAGAATGTCTTATGTATCCATATATTCCTTTTTTGTATCTATAGTTACCATCCTAGTTGTAGTCTTTTCTATGTTATTCTTGCCACAGTTTATTCACTTAAACAATATATGAGTGTGTATTTTGTGGCAGGCAATATTCTCTGTGCTGGAGATAGGTCAGTGAACAAAACAGACAATAGCCTCCCAAGTGACTTCCTGCTTGTGAACTCTTAGTTCGTCAACATGAACTGTTTTTATTCACACTTCTAACACTAAAAACTTGGAATTTTTTCACACCCACTCCCAGTTCTGATACCAACTGGGTGTCTTTGTCCTACAATTCAGTTCAATTCTGACCCTAACCACTTGGAGTTAGCACAGACCCCACAGGTTAAGGGGCTTAGTCTCTCAAAACTGCCCCTCCTTCCGATGCCCATTGCAAGTCCCAGGTTTCCACTTGTACTTCTGACCAGCTGGCTATAAATCAGGGGTTCCCATGACCCCCCCTGCTTAGGTTGGATAATTTACTAAAAGAGCACACAAAACTCAGGGAGCCAGTTTACTGGTTTACATTTATGTCAGTTTATTATAAAAAATACAACTCATGAACAGCCAAATGAAAGAGATGCATAAAGCAATGAATGGGAGGAAGTGAACAGAGCTGCTCTCCCGTCTCATGGTGTGCCATCTACCTAGCACCTCAAAGTGTTTACCAACCTAGATGTTCTCCAGACACCAACATTTTAAGAGTTTTTTAATGAAGCTTTTATTACATAGGCATGCCTGATTAAATCACTGGCCATTGGTGATTGAACACAATTGCTACACCCTTTCCCCTCCCAGGGGATGGGACTGAAAGTTCCAACTCTAATTACATGGTTGGTTCCTCTGGAAATCATTTCCCATCCTGAAACTATCTGGGACCCATGAAGTGTCCACCTTATTAGCATAAACTCAGGTATGGTTGAAAGGGGCTTGTTAGAAATAACAAAATATGCTCTTACCCTTCTAAATGCCAAGGGTTTCAGAAGCTAGGGTGTCGGGAACTAGGGATAAAAGCCAAATAAGATGTTTTCATTGTATCACAATCATGCACCTACTTACAGAATAGTCTTTCTAAAATATCCCTTGGCAGTTTGGGCAACATAGTGAGAGCCCATCTCCAGAAAAAGTAAAAATATTCACAGTGCATGCTGGCAAGAGCCTGTAGTCCCAGCTCTTCAGGAGGCTGAAGTGAGAGATCTCTTGAGCCTGGGAGGCTGAGGCTGCCGTGAGCTGTGATTACAGCACTGCACTCCAGCCTGGGTGACAGAATGAGACCCTGTCTCAAAAAAATCAAATAAAAATATCCCTCGGGAATGCATAATGTTCATATATGGAAACCCTCAATACCTTTCTACTTGTAGGGTGAAGTCCAAAATCCTTAGCTTAACATTCAAATTCCTCCATCAAACTGGGTTCTTAGGCCAACTATTTCAGTGTCACCCTTTTTTTTTCCCTTTGAGACAGTGTCTCGCTCTGTCACTAAGTCTGGAGTGCAGTGGCACAATCTTGGCTTACTGCAATCACCGCCTCCTGGGGCTCAAGCGATCCTCAGCCTCCTGAGTAGCTGGGACCACAGGTGCGTACAGTGCCAGGCTAATTTTTCTTGTATTTTTGTAGAAAGGGTTTTTTGCCATGTTGCCTAGGCTGGTCTCCAACTCCTGGGCTCAAGGGATCTGCCCCCCCCTTAGCCTCCCAAAGTGCTGAGATTACAGGAGTGAGCCCTTGTACCCTGCCGATGTTTTCCTTAAAATGCAAATTTTTGGTTCCACTCCATACTTACTGAATTTGCATCTCATGGGAAAGCTGTACAATTTGCATTTTTTTTTTTTTTTTTTGAGACAGTCTCGTTCTGTCGCCCAGGCTGGAGTGCAGTGGCACAATCTCAGCTCACTGCAACCTCCGCCTCCCGGGTTCAAGCAATTTTCCTGTCTCAGTCTCCCAAGTAGCTGGGACTACAGGTGCCTGCCACCATGCCCTGCTGATTTTTGTATTTTTAGTAGAGACGGGGTTTCACCATATTGGTCAGGCTGGTCTTGAACTCCTGACCTCAGGTGATCCACTCGCCTTGGCCTCCCAAAGTGCTGGGATTACAGGTGTGAGTCACCGTGCCCAGCACAGTTTGCATGTTTAACTAGTATTGTATATTCCTTGCTACACAGAGTAGCCCTAAATTAGCACCAACATCATCTGGAAACATTTTAGAAATACAGAACTCCAGGCCCTGCTCCAGATCTAATGAATCAGAATAATATAGACATTCAAGTTTGAAAAGTACTAGGTAATCTTAATGTACTCTTGGAAGTTTAAGAACCACTGATCTAGCCCCAACCTATTCTTTTAAGCTTATCCCGTGATGTTGCTCTACATTTATTCTTTCAACCAACACCTATTGGGTCAAGTATGGCTTTACATAGTCATGGAACTCGTTGTACAAAGTTGAAAAAGCATAATGTCCACCCTCCAGAGACACACTGGGATTAATGAATGAAGCGGCATACTGCTGCGTGTGACCAGCCAGTGGCTCTCACCATCCACTTAGAATAAAGGGATCAATATTTGGGGCACACCCATAACCCATTCATGGTACATTCGTTAGGGAGATCTCCCTTATGTGCTAGTATTTCTTAAGGTTTCATTCTTGGCTCTCTTCCCACTGCACATGCTTCTTTGACAATCTCATCCACTTCTATGGCTCAGTCACTATATGATGTCTTGACTCTCTCTAGCCCTAACAAAACCTAGTCACCAACTCCTGAACAGGACATGGCTGTCTGTACTAGGCCTCTCCACACCAAATCATTGACTCAACATTGTTTATTAAGGAAGGACCTGGGATACTACTGTCACTGTCCTTAACCTATAAACTTACTGCCTTCTTCACTTTCCATTTATGCTTTAACCCTCTGTAGTATTGCATTTGCCTTAGTACCCTGAAATTATTGTTACAGAGGTCACTAAGAGTAACCAATCTCTATATTGCCGAATTCCATCCTTCCTTCCATTCCTGGACCTCTCCAGCAATTGATAACCTTTTGTAACTCACTTTTCCTTTAAACTCTCTATTGCCTTCAGTTTTGCCCAATCTGAAGTGCTCACCTCCCCTATCGTTCTGCTTCTGTAATATTTCCCCATTTTACCATGTGAATAATAATTTCCTAATGTTCCCCTTGGGTTGTTCCAGAAACTTTTTCAAAGATTGGAGTTCCTCCAAGTTTTATCTAAAGGTCACTGTTCTTATTTTCTGTTTTCACCTTATCCCTTTCCAATCTGTTCTCCCCAGTGCAATAGGAGCGTCAATTTAATTATGTGAGTCCTTCGGTGGTTCTTTAATCTCAGACGGAGTTGAGGCCCTGTGTGGTCTCACCTTTTCTTTATCTCACCAGCCTGATCATCAAGTTCTACTCTCCAAGACGTCACATCGATTAGAAGAAGGATGCTTTCAATTGCAAGAAACAAACAGAAAAACCCAACTCAAAATTATTAAATAATACAAAACAAAAGTCTGCAGTTTGGAGGCGTCTGGGTTGGTTAATTCAGGAGCTCAGTGGTAACATCGAGGTACCAGGTTTCTCCCCTTCTGCTTTCACTTTCCTTGGGATATCAATTTGGTCTTCCAGGATGGCTCTTGCTAAAGGTAGCTGCAGTAGTTTATTCTGTATTTCTGTTTATCAATAAGGAGACCTTTCCTGGAAGCCCTGAGCAGACATCTCACACATGGCTCATTGACTAGATGAGTCATACCCCTTCCTAAACCATACTGTTGGCCAACCATGTGGGATTACCACAAATCACTTGGTCATGTGCTGGAGAATCAAAATTGGCGCTCAACAGCAAGGAAGAAGGGAGGAATGAGTATCCTACTGTTATGTATGTAAGTCCATCTTCCTACACATACACTAAAACATGCTCATGTTTGTATGAAAAATGTATTTATTTCCCAAAGAGAATCAGCCAGAGTGTCATCTGGATACTCTTATCCAGCTTCATGTCTAAGATCTCTGGTATGATATGCAGCCTTCTTTGTCAACTGGCGGCTGTGGCTCCCTGGTGTTGTCCTCAACAGCCACATCTGATATGAGCACTGGGAAGAATACTCTTATCTAAAGGCTGCTCCCCTTCCCCTTGCCCTTCCCCTTCCCTTCTTTCTTTATTATTTTTTGAGACAGAGTTTTGCTCTGTTGCCCAGCCTGGACTGCAGTGGCACCATCTCAGCCCACTGCAACCTCCACCTCCTAGGTTCAAGCGATTCTCCTGCCTTAGCCTCCCGAGTAGCTGAGAAGACAGGTGCACGCCACCACGCCCGGCTAATTTTTGTATTTTCAGTAGGGACAGGGTTTCACCATATTGGCCAGGCTGGTCTCAAACCTCTGACCTCAGGTGGTCCACACACCTCAGCCTCCCAAGGTGCTGTGATTACAGGCTTAAGTCACTAAGATACTTAGAGTATCTCTTTTCTTTTCTTTTTTTCTTTTA
>NW_022143388.1:0-12480 GCF_007565055.1 Rhinopithecus roxellana
AATAGATATAATAATTATAGGTATAAAAATGTAGACTTAATACATAGAGGTAGAAAATACAGACATAATAGACATAATAGATATATGTTAAAATATAGACATAATAGATATAATAGATATATGTATAAAAATAGGCATAATAGATATAATCGAAAAGAGGTATAAAATATAGAATAATAGATAATAGAGAGAGGGATAAAATATAGACATATAGATTAATAGATATAGTTATAAAATATATACATAATAGATATAGGTATAAAATATAGACCTAATAGATATAATAGATATAGCTGTAAAATTTACACAAAATAGATATAATAGAGAAAGGTATAAAATATACACAGAACAGACATAATAGATATAGGTATGAAATATAGACCCAATAGATATAATAGTATAGGTATAAAATATAGACAGAATAGATATAGGTATAAAATATAGACATAATAGATATAATAGATATGGGTATAAAATACACACATAATAGATATAATAGATATAGGTATAAATTGAAGACATAATAGATATAATAGATATAGGGATAAAATATAGACATAAAAGACTTAATACATATAGGTATAAAATATAGACATCATAGATATAATAGAGGTATAAAAAGATATAATAGATATAGGTACAAAAATAGACATAGTAGATACAATAGACAGAGGTATAAATATAGACATAATAGATATAAGTATAAAATATAGACATAATAGATAGAATAGATAGAGGTATAAAATATAGGCATAATAGTTATAGGTATAAAATACAGACATAATAGATATAAGAGATATAGTTATAAAATATTTACATAATAGTTATAACAGATATAGGTATAAAATATAGACATAAGAGATATAATATATATAAGTATAAAATATAGATACAATAGATATAGCTATAAAATATAGATAATAGATATAAAAAATACATTTAAAATATATATACAATAGATAACGGCATAAAATATAGATACATATAATAGATACAGATAAAATATGGATATAATAGATAAAAGTGTAAAATATAAATGTAATAGATATATAGATATACTAAAATATAGATATATAGGTATAAAATATAGTTATAATAGATATAGGTATGAAATATAGATATAATAGATACAATATATATAGTTAAAAATATAGACGTAATAGATAAAATAGATAGATATAATATATACACATAATAGATATAATAGATATAGGGATAAATATAGACATAATAGATATAATAGATATAGGTATAAAATATAGTAATAAAAGTTATAATACATATAGGTATGAAATATAGACATAATAGATATAACTGATATAAGTATAAAAAACAGACATAATAAATACAGGTATAAAATATAGACATAATAGATATAATAGATATAGGTATCAAATATAGATATATATAGGTATAAAATATAGTTATAATAAATATCGGTATAAAATATAGACATTAGAGATATAATAGATATAGGTATGAAACGTAGACACAATAGATAAGATACATATGGGTATAAAATATAGACATAATGCATATGATAAATATAGGTAAAAATATAGTCATAATGGATATAATAGATATAGGTATAAAAAATAGACAAATAGATATAACAGATATACGTATAAAACATAGACTAAAAGATAGAGATATAAATATAGACATAAAGATATGAAGATATAAGTATAAAATAAAGACATAATAGTTATAATAGATATAGGTATAAAATATAGACATAAAAGATATAATAGATATAGTTATAAAATATAGACATAATAGATATAGATATAAAATACAGATAAAATAGAAAAGATTGAGGTATAAAATATAGACATAATAGATATAGGTAAAATATATACATAATAGATATAAGAGATATAGTTATAAAATATAGACATACAAGTTATAATAGATATAGGTGTAAAATAAAGACATAATAGATATGGGTATAAAATACAGACATAATAGATATCGGTATAAAATATAGACATAAAAGATACTTATAAAATATAGACATAACAGTAATAATAGATATAGTTATAAAATATAGACATAATAAATATAGTAGATATAGGTATAAAATATAGACATAATAGATATAATAGATATTGCTATAAAATATAGACATAATAGATATAGGTATAAATATAGACATAATAGATATAAAGGATACAGGTATGATATACAGACATAATTGATATTATAGATATAGGTATAAAATATAGACACAATAGATGTAATAGAAATAGGTATAAAATATAGACATAATAGATATAATAGATATGGGTTTAAAATATACACATAAAAGATAAAATAGATAGGGGTATAAAATATAGATAAATAGATATAGGTATAAAATATCGATATAAAAGAATAATAGATATACGTATAATTTATAGATATAATAGATATATGTATAAAATATAGATATAATAGATATACATATAAATATAGATATAATATATATTATAAAATATAAATAATAGATAGAATAAAGGTATAAAACATAGATATAAGAGATATAATAGATATGGTAAAATATAGCATAAGAGATATAATAGATATAGGTATAAAATATAGACAAAATAGATGTAAGAGACATAGGTATAAAATATAGACGTACCGGTATAAAATATTGATATAAGAGATATAATAGATATACATATAAAAAATAGGTATTATAGATACAGGTATAAAATATAGACAGTAGATATAATAGATATAGGTATAAAATATAGATATAATAGATAGAGGTATAAAATAAAGATATAGTGGATATAATAAATATAGGTATGAAATATAGACATAACAGATACAATAGATATAGGTATAAACATAGACATAAGAGATATAATAGTTATCGATATAAAATATAGACAAAATATATATAATGGATATTGGTATAAAATGTAGACATAATAGATATAGGTATAAATTATAGACATAATAGATATAATAAATATAGGTATAAAATACAGACATAAGAGAAAAAATAGATATAGGAATAAATATAGAAATAATAGATACAATAAATATAGGTATAAATATAGACATAAGAGATATAACAGATATAGGTATAAAATATAGACATAATACATATAATCGATACAGGTATAACATGTAGACATGATAGATATAGGTATAAAATACAGACATAATAGATATAATAGATATAGGTATAAAATATAGACATAATGCATACAATAGATATAGGTATAAAATATAGACATAATAGATATAATAGTTATAGGTATAAAATATAGACATAATAGATATAACAAATATAGGTATAAAATAGAGACATAATAAATGTTATAGATACAGGTATAAAATATAGACATAATGGATATAATAGACAGAGGTATAGAATATAGACATAATAGATATAATAGATATAGGTACAAAACATAGACATAAGAGATTTAGTAGATAAAGGTATAAAATATAGATATAATAGATATAGCTATAAAATATAGATATAATAGATATAATAGATATACGTATAAAATATACATATAATTGATATAGTCATAAAACATAGATATATAGATATAATAGATATAGGTGTGTAAAATATAGATACAATAGACATAATTATAAAAATAAATCTAATTGATATAATAGATATAGGTATTAAATATAGATATAAGAATTATATGTATTAAATATGGTTATAATAGATATAGGTATAAAATATAGACATAATAGATATAATAGATATAGGTATAAAATACAGACATAATAGATATGGGTATAAAATATATACATAATAGATATAAGATATAGGTATAAACTATAGATATAATAGATATAATAGAGTTATAAACTATAGACATAATAGACATAATAGACATAGTTATAAAATATAAACAAAATAGATAATATATATAGGTATACAATGTAGACATAATAAACATAATAGATATAGTTATAAAATACAGACATAATAGATATAATAGATATAGGTAAAAAATATAGACATAATTGATATAGGTATAAAATATAGACATAATAGATACAATAGATATAGGTGTAAATATAGATATAATAGATATAGGTATAAAATATAGACATAATAGATATAATAGATATAGGTATAAAATATAGACATGATAGATATAGGAATAAAATAGAGACATAAAACATACAATAGATATAGGTATTATATATAGACATAACGCATATAGGTAAAAAATATAGACATAAGAGATATAAGTCTAAAATACAGACATAATTGATACAGGTATAAAATATAGACATATTAGAATAATAAATATAGGTATAAAATGTAGAGTTAATAGATATAGGTATACAATATAGACATAATGGATTTAATATATATAGGCATAAAATATAGACATAATAGACATAATAGATATAGATATAAAATATAGACATAATAGATATAATAGTATAGGTATAAAATATAGGCATAATAGATATAATAGAGGTATAAAATATAGACATAATAGATATAATTGATAGAGTTATGAAATATAGACATAATAGATATAATAGATAGAGTTACCAAATGTAGACATAATGGATATAATAGATATAGTTATAAAATACAGACATAATAGATATAATAGATATAGGCATAAAATATAGACATAACAGATATATTAGATTTAGGTATAAAATGTAGACGTAAAAGATATAGGTATAAAATATAGACATAATAGATAATAGATATAGAAATGAAATATAACATAATAGATAGGTATAAAATATAGACATATTAGATATAATAGATATAGGTATAATATATGACATAATAGATATCGGTATAAACTACAGACATAATAGATACAATAGATATAGGTATGAAATATAGACATAATAGATATAATAGTTAAAGTTATAAAATATAGAAATAACACATATAGGTATAAAATATAGACATAATAGATATAATAGATATAGGTATAAAATATAGACATAACTGATATAAATATATAGGTATTAACTACAGACACAATAGATATAGGTAAAAAATATAGACATAATAAATATAATAGATATAGGTATAAAATATAGACATAATAGATATAGGTATAAAATATAGACATAATAGATATAATAGATATAGTTATAAAATATAGACATAATGGATATAATAGATATAGGTATAAAATATAGATATAATAGATATAGGTATAAAATATACACATAAAAGATATAATAGATATAGGAATAAAACAAAAATAAAATTGATATAAGGTATAAAATATGGACATAACAGATATAATAGATATACGTATAAAATATAGACATAATAGATATAGGTAAAATGTAGACATTATAGATATATAGGTATAAAATATACACATGATATAATCCATATAGTTATAAAATATAGACATAATAGATATACGTATAAAATATGGACATAATAGATGTAATCCATATAGGTATAAAATATAGACATAATAAATATAGATATAAAATATAGACATAATAGATATAATAAATATAGGTATAAAATACATAATAAATATAATAGATATAGGTACAAAATACAGACATAATACATACAGGTATAAAATATAGACCTAATAGATATAATAGATATATTTATAAAAATAAAACATAATATATATAGGTATAAAATATAGACACAATATATAATAGATGTTGGTATAAAATATAGACATAATAGAGAGAGTTATAAAATATAGACATAATAGATATAATATATAAAGTTATAAAATATAGATACAATAGATATAATAGGTATACGTATAAAATATAGATTTAATAGATATAGACATAGGTATAAAATATATATAATAGATATAATCGATATAATAGATATTGGCATAAATACAAATATATTAGATAGAATAATATAGGTATAAAGTATAGATGTAAGACATATAATATATACAGGTATAAAGTATAGATATAACAGATATAGGTATAATATAGACATATTAGATATAATAGACACGGGTATAAAATATAGACAAAATAGATATAATAGATATAGGTGTAAAATATAGAAATAATAGATATAATAGATATAGTTATAAAATATAGACATAATAGATATAATAGATATATGTTTAAGATATAGACATAATCGATATAATAGATATAGGTATAAAATATATACATAATAGATATAATAGATATAGGTATAAAATATAGACATAATAGATATAATAGATATATGAATAAGATATAGACATAACCGATATAATAGATATAGGTATGAAATATAGACCTAATAGATATAATAGATATAGGTATAAAATATAGACATACTAGATATAATAGATATATGAATAAAATATAGACAAAATAGATATAATAGATATAGGAATAAAATATAGACACCATTGAAATAGGTATAAAATATAGACAAAAAGATATAAGATATAGGTATAAATATAGACATAATACATATAATAGATATAGGTATAAAATATAGACATATATATAATAGATATAATATTAAATATAGACATAATAGATATAGGTATAAAATATAGACATATTAGATATAATCATTATAGGTATAATGTATAGACATAAGAGATATAATAGATAAAGGTATAAAATATAGACATAATAGATATAGATATAAAATATAGACATAATTGATTAATAGATATAGGTATAAAATATAGACATAATCGATATACTAGATATAGGTAAAATATAGACATAATAGATAAAATAGATATAGGTATAAAATGTAGACATAATAGATACAGGAATAAAATAGAGACAAATAGATATAGGTATAAAATATTGACATAGATATTATAGATATAGGTATAAAATATAAAAATAATAGATATAATAGAGATGGGAATAAAATACAGACGTAATAGATATAATAGATATAGGTATAAAATATAGACATAATAGATATAATATGTATAGGTATAAATTATAGACATAATAGATATAGTAAATATAGGTATAAAATACAGACATAATAGATATATGAGATATAAGTATAAAATATAGACATAATAGATGTACGTATAAAATACAGACAAAATAGATATAACAGATATAGGTATAAAATATAAACAAATATATATAATAGATATAGGTATAAAATACAGACATAATAGATATATAGGTATAGTATTAAAATATAAACATAATAGACATAGGTATAAAATATAGACACAATATATATAATAGATACAGGTAAAATATAGACCTAATAAATATAGTTTTAAAATATAGACATAATAGATATAATAGGTATAGGTATAAAATAAAGATACAATAGATATAATAGATATAGGTATAAAATATAGATATAATAGGTATTATAGACATAGATATAAATATATATAATACATATAATCGATAAAATAGATATTGGTAAAATACAGATATAATAGATAGTATAATATAGGTATAAAGTATAGGTGTAATACATATAATAGATACAGGTATAATATAGATATAATAGATATATGTATAAAATATAGACATATTAGATAATAGATATAGGTATAAAATATAGACATAAGAGATATAGTAGATATATAGAATAAAATATAGACATAATTGAAAGAGGTATAAAATATAGACACAATAGATAAAGCTATAAAATATAGACATAGATATAATGGATATAGGTATAAAATATAAACATAATAGATATAATAGAGATGGGTATAAAATATAGCCATAATAGATAAAATACATATAGGTGTAAAATGGAGACATAGAAGATACAATAGATATAGGTATAAAATATAGACATAATAGATATAATAGATAAGATAAAATATAGACATAATAGATATAGGTATAAAATATACATATTAGATATAATAATATTGGAATAAAATATAGACATAATAGAAATAATCGATATAGGTATAAAATATACACAAAAGAGATATAATAGATATAGGTATAAAATATACACATAATAGATATAGATATAAAATACAGACATAATAGAATTAATAGATAAAGGTATAAAATACAAACAAAGTAGATATAACAGACATAGGTATAAAATATAGACACAAAAGATAAAATAGATATAAGTGTAAAATATACACATAATAGATAAGCATAAAATTAGTCAATATAGATATAGGTAAAATATAGATATAGATATAATAGATATAGGTATAAAATATAAACATATAGTTATAATAGAGATGGGTATATAATATAGACATAATAGATATAATACATATAGGTGTAAATGTAGACATACAAGATATAATAGATATAGGTAAAAATATAGACATAATGGATATAATAGATATAGGTAAAAAATATAGACATAATAGATATCATAGATATAGTAAAATATAGACATAATAGATATAATAGATATAGGTATAAAATATAGACATAATAGATATAATAGATATAGGTATCAAATATCACATAATAATAATAATAGATATAGGTATAAAATATAGACATAATAGATATCGGTACAAAGTATAGACATAATGGTTATAATAGATATAGGTATGAAATATATACATAATACATATGATAGGTATAGGTTTAAAATAAGGCATTATAGATATAATAGATACAGATATAAAATATAGACATAATAGATAATAGGTATAAATATGAAATGTAGACATAATAGATAAAATAGATATATGTATAAGATGTAGACATAATAGATAAAATGGATATAGGTATAAAATATAGATTAAATAGATATAATAGATAGAGGTATAAAACATAGACATAAGAGATATAATAGATAAAGCTATAAAATAGAGACATGATAGATATAGGTATAAAATATAGACATATAAATATAATAGTTACAGGCTAAAATATGGACATAATAATATAATAGATGCAGATATAAAATATAGACATAATAGATATAATAAATATAGGTATAAAATATAGACATAGTAGATATAATAGATATAGGTGTAAAATATAGACCTAATAGATAACGGTAAAAAATATAGCTATAATAGATATAATAGATACAGGTATAAAATATAGACATAATAGATATAATAGATATAGTTAAAATATAGACATAATAGATATACGTATAAACTATAGACATATAGATATAATAGATATGGGTATAAAATATAGACATAATAATACAGTTATAAAATATAGACATAATAAATATAGTAGATATAGGTAAAATATATAGACATAATAGATATAATAGATATAGGTATAAATATAGACATAATAGATATAGGGATAAAATATAGACATAATAGATATTATAGATATAGGTATAAAATATAGACATAATAGATATAGGTATTACATATAGACATAATAGATATAGTAGAAATAGCTATAAAATATAAACATAAGAGATATAATAGATATAGGTATCAAATATAGACATAATAATTATAATAGATATAGGTATAAAATATAGACATAATAGATATAGGTACAAAATATAGACATAATGGTTATAATAGATATAGGTATGAAATATAGACATAATATATATAAAAGGTATAGGTTTAAAATGAAGACATAATAGATATAATAGATATAGCTATAAAATATAGACAGAATAGATTTAATAGATATAGGTATAAATAGAGACATAATATATATAATAGACACAGGTATAAAATATAGTCATAATAGAAATAGGTTTAAAATATAGACATAATGGATATAATAGATATAGGTGTAAAATATAGACATAATAAATATAGGTATAAAATATAGACAAAATAGATAGGGTTAAAATATAGACATAGATATAATAGATATAGGTATAAAATATAAACATACTAGATATAATAGTGATGGGAATAAATATAGATGTATAATATAATAGATATAGGTGTAAAATATAGACATAGTAGATATAATAGATATAGATATAAAATAAGACATAATGGATATAATAGATATAGGCATAAAATATAGACATAATAGATATAATAGATATTGGTATAAAATATGACATAATAGATATAATATATATAGATATAAATATAGACATAATAGATATAACAGATATAGGTACAAAATATGGACATCATTGATAATAGATATAGGTATAAAACATAGACAAATAGATATAGGTAAAATATAGATATAATAGATATAATAGATATATGTATATAAAAAATAGATATAATAGATACAGGTATATAATATAGACAATAGATATAATAGATATAGGTATAAAACATAGATATAATAGATATAATTATAAAATATAATATAATATATATAATAGATATTGGAAAAAAATATAGATATAATGGATATAGGTATAAAATATGTTTATAATGATATAAGTATAAAATAAAGATATAATAGTAATAATAGATATAGGCATAAATATAGACATAATAATATGATAAATATATGTATAAAATATAGATATAATAGATAATGGATATAGGTATCAAATACAGATATAATAGATATAGGTATAAAATATAGATATAGTGGATGTAATAGATATAGGAAAAAATACAGACATAATAGATAAATAGATATAAGTATAAAAATAGAAAATAGATATAATAGAAAAATACAAAATATAGACATAATAGATATAGGTATAAAGAATAGACACAATAGATATAATAGATATAGGTATAAAATATAGACATCAGAGATATTATAGATATAGTTATAAAATATAGACATAATGGATATATAGATATAGGTATAAAATATAGACATAAAGATATGGGTATAAAATATAAACATATACATATAATAGATATAGGTATAAAATATAGACATAAGAGATATAATATATACAGGTATGAATATAGACATAATAGATATGGGTAAAAATTAAACATAATACATATAATAGATATTTATAAAATAGAGACATAAGATATATTATAGATACAGTTATAAAATATAGACATAATACATATAATCGATACAGGTATAAAAAATAGACATAGTAGATATAGGTATAAAATATACACATAATGGATATAATAGATATAGGTATAAAATGTAGACATAATATATATAATAGATACAGGGATAAAATATAGACATAAAAGATATAATACATATAGGTATAAATATCATCATAGATATAATAGATATAGGTATAAAATATAGACACAGTAGATATAGGTATAAAATATAGACATAGTAGATAGAATAGATGGAGGTATAAAATATAGATACAATAGATATAGGTATAAATACAGATACAAGAGATGTAATAGATATAGGTGTAAAATATAGACATAATAGATATAATAGATATAGGTATAAAATACAGATACAAGAGATGTAATAGATATAGGAATAAAAAAATAGACATAAAAGATAATAGATATAGGTATAAATGTACACATAATAGATATATAATAGTAAGTAAAAAAATAGACGTAATAGATATAATAGATAAAGGTATGCCATACAGTCATAATAGAAGTAGGTATAAAATAAAGACACTATAAGTATAATAGATATACGTATAAAATGTAGACAGATTAGCTAGGTATAAAATATAGACATAATAAATATAATAGATATACGAATTAATTGACTGATAGATATAATAGATATGGTATACAATATAGACATAATAATTATAATAGACAGTTATAAATAGAGACATCATAGACATAATAGATATAGGTATAATATTGACTTATAGATATAGGAATAAATGTAGACATAATAGATATAATAGATACAGTTATAAAGTATAGACAAAGATATAATAGATATAGGTATAAAAATAAAGATATAATAGATATAGGTATAAAATACAGACATAATAGATATAGGTAAAAAAAAAATATATAATAGATATAGAGATAGGTATAAAATATAGCCATAATAGATATAATAGATATAGGTATAAAATAGACATAATTCATATAAGTACAAAATATAGAACATAATAGATATATAGATATAGGTATAAATATAGACATAATAGATATTCGTATAAAATATAGACATAACAGATATAATCGATATAGTATAAAATATAGACATAATAGATATAGATTAAAATATAGACATAAAGATATAGAATAATATTTAGACATAATAGATATAATAGATATAGGTATGAAATAAACATAATATATATAATAGATATAATGCAGAGAGGTATAAAATATAGACATAATATATATAATAGATGTAAAAATTATAGACATAATAGATATAATAGATATAGGTATAAATATAGACATAATAAATATAGTCATAGCGTATAACATTTAGACATAATAGATATAACAGATAGACGTATATAATATACAAAAAATAGATATAATAGATATAAGAGATAGATGTATAAAATATACAAAATAGATATGGCAGATAGGTATAAAATATAGACATAATAGATGTAATAGATAGAGGAATAAATATAGACCCAATGATATAATAGATAAACTATAAAACAGACATAAAAGATATAATAGATGAGGTATAAAGTATAGATATCATAGATCAGGTAAAACATATAAACATATAGGTATGAAGATATAGGCAAAACAGATATATAGATTA
>NW_022143389.1:0-681 GCF_007565055.1 Rhinopithecus roxellana
GAAAGAATTCTCAGAAAGCTTTTTCACGTTTTTGAACGGAATGAAATTTCCTTTATCAGCGTAGGCCTCAATGCGATCCAAAGAGCCCTTCTCAGTTTCCTCCTCAAAGACAGTGTTAATGGACTGCTCCACCCACGAAACATAAGTGTAACTCTGTGAGATGAATTCGCACATCACCAAGAAGTTTCTAAGAAAGCTTCTTTCTTTTTTCAACTGAGTATATTTCCTTTGTCACCGTAAGCTTCACTGCGCTATGAAGTATCTAACTTCAGATTTCTAGAAAACTGTGTTAGCAAACTGATCACTGAGAGAAACGTGTAACTCTGTGAGTTGCATTCACACATGGCAATGCAGTTTCTCAGAGAGCTTCTCTCCAGTTATTATGGGAGGATATTTGCTTTTTCACCATAGCCCTCAATGAGCTCCCAAATATCACTTTGCAGAATCCAGGACAACAGTGTTAGCAAACTGTTCCAAGAAAGGGTGGAACTCTGTGAGATGAAGTCACACATCAGAAAGCAATCTCTAGAAAGCTTCTCTCTAGTTATTATGTGAGGAGATTTCCTTTTTCACCATGGGCCCCTATTCTGGGCTCCCAAGTTCACTTTAAAGATTCCACGAAAAAGTGATAGCAAACTGCTTCCTGAGGTTTAAGTTATAAGTCTGTGAGATGAACTCACA
>NW_022143390.1:0-10115 GCF_007565055.1 Rhinopithecus roxellana
TTCACACATCACCAAGAAGTTTCTAAGAAAGCTTCTTTCTAGTTTCATCTGTGGAAATTTCCTTTGTCACTGTAATGTTCATTGCGCTGTGAAGTATCTAATTGCAGATTTCCAGAAAACTGTGCTAACAAACTGATCACTGAAGAGCAACGGTAACTCTGTGAGTTGCATTCACACATGGCAATGCAGTTTCTCAGAAAGCTTCTCTTAGTTATTATGTGAGGATAATTCCTTTATCACCATGGGCCCAATAGGCTCCCAAATATCATTTGCAGATTCCACAAAAAGTGTTAGCAAACTGCTTCTTAAGGCAGAGGTTGTAACTCTGTGAGATGAACTCACAGATCAGAAAGAAGTTTCTCAGAAAGCTTCTTTCACGTTTTGAACGGATGAAATTTCCTTTATCAGCGTAGCCTCAATGTGATCCAAAGAAGCCCTTCTCAGTTTCCCCAAAGACAGTGTTAATGGACTGCTCCACGAACATAAGTGTAACTCTGTGAGATGAATTCACACATCACCAAGAAGTTTCTAAGAAAGCTTCTTTCTAGTTTTCATCTGTGGAATTCCTTTGTCACTGTAATGTTCATTGCGCTATGAAGTATCTAATTGCAGATTTCCAGAAAACTGTGCTAACAAACTGATCACTGAAGAGAAACGTATAACTCTGTGAGTTGCATTCACACATGGCAATGCAGTTTCTCAGAAAGCTTCTCTTAGTTATTATGTGAGGATAATTCCTTTATCACCATGGGCCCCAATAGGCTCCCAAATATCATTTGCAGATTACACGAACAGAGTGTTAGCCATCTGCTTCTTTGGGCAGAGGTGGTAACTCTGTGAGATGAACTCACAGATCAGAAAGAAGTTTCTCAGAAAGCTTCTTTCTCATTTTTATTGGAAGATGTTTCCATTGGCCCCATTGTTTTCAAAGGGATCGGGAATATCTGTTCTCAGATTCCACACAAATAGGGCTAGGCCACGGCCCCACGAAATACAGCTGCAACTTAGTGAGTTGAATTCACACATCACAAAGCGGTTTCTCAGAAAGCTTCCCACTTTAGTAAGACGAGGTTATTTGTGGTCTTGGAGCGCCACCGTGTGTCCTATTGCAGATTCTGCGAAAACTCTGCTAGCAAGTTTCTCAGTGGAAACAATGATGGACATCTGTGGGCTGAATTCACCCACAACAAAGAAGTTTCTGAGAAGGCTTCTCTGCAGGTTTCTCTGAGGATAGTTCCTTATTCAGCATGCGATTCAACGATATCCAAGACATCACATCTGAGATTCCTCAAAATGAGTGCTAGGAAACTCCCCGAGAAAGGGTGATAGAACACTGTGAAATGAATTCACATATCACAAAGCAGTTTCGAGAAAGCTTGGTTCCGCTTTCTCTTGGAGTATATTAGTTTTCTCCTTCTATTCTTCAAAGCTATCTGAAATATCACTTCTCGGAATCCACGGAAACAGTCCTAAGAAACGGCCCCAAAAAACACTGGCGTAACTCTGTGAGTTGCATTCACACATGGCAATGCAGTTTCTCACAAAGCTTCTCTTTAGTTATTATGTGAGGATAATTCCTTTATCACCATGGGCCCAATAGGCTCCCAAATATCACTTTGCAGATTCCAAAAAGAGTGTTAGCAAACTGCTTCTTGAGGCAGAGGTTGTAACTCTGTGAGATGAACTCACAGATCAGAAAGAAGTTTCTCAGAAAGCTTCTTTCACGTTTTGAACGGATGAAATTTCCTTTATCAGCGTAGGCCTCAATGTGATCCAAAGAAGCCCTTCTCAGTTTCCCCAAAGACAGTGTTAATGGACTGCTCCACGAAACATAAGTGTAACTCTGTGAGATGAATTCACACATCACCAAGAAGTTTCTAAGAAAGCTTCTTTCTAGTTTTCATCTGTGGAAATTTCCTTTGTCACTGTAATGTTCATTGCGCTATGAAGTATCTAATTGCAGATTTCCAGAAAACTGTGCTAACAAACTGATCACTGAAGAGAAACGTGTAACTCTGTGAGTTGCATTCACACATGGCAATGCAGTTTCTCAGAAAGCTTTCCTTAGTTATGTGAGGATAATTCCTTTATCACCATGGGCCTCAATAGGCTCCCAAATATCACTTTGCAGATTCCACCAAAAAAGTGTTAGCAAACTGCTTCTTAAGGCAGAGGTTGTAACTCTGTGAGATGAACTCACAGATCAGAAAGAAGTTTCTCAAAAGCTTCTTTCACGTTTTGAACGGATGAAATTTCCTTTATCAGCGTAGGCCTCAATGTGATCCAAAGAAGCCCTTCTCAGTTTCCCCAAAGACAGTGTTAATGGACTGCTCCACGAAACATAAGTGTAACTCTGTGAGATGAATTCACACATCACCAAGAAGTTTCTAAGAAAGCTTCTTTCTAGTTTTCATCTGTGGAAATTTCCTTTGTCACTGTAATGTTCATTGCGCTATGAAGTATCTAATTGCAGATTTCCAGAAAACTGTGCTAACAAACTGATCACTGAAGAGAAACGTGTAACTCTGTGAGTTGCATTCACACATGGCAATGCAGTTTCTCAGAAAGCTTCTCTTAGTTATTATGTGAGGATAATTCCTTTATCACCATGGGCCCAATAGGCTCCCAAATATCACTTTGCAGATTCCACCAAAAAGTGTTAGCAAACTGCTTCTTAAGGCAGAGGTTGTAACTCTGTGAGATGAACTCACAGATCAGAAAGAAGTTTCTCAGAAAGCTTCTTTCACGTTTTGAACGGATGAAATTTCCTTTATCAGCGTAGGCCTCAATGTGATCCAAAGAAGCCCTTCTCAGTTTCCCCAAAGACAGTGTTAATGGACTGCTCCACGAAACATAAGTGTAACTCTGTGAGATGAATTCACACATCACCAAGAAGTTTCTAAGAAAGCTTCTTTCTAGTTTTCATCTGTGGAAATTTCCTTTGTCACTGTAATGTTCATTGCGCTATGAAGTATCTAATTGCAGATTTCCAGAAAACTGTGCTAACAAACTGATCACTGAAGAGAAACGTGTAACTCTGTGAGTTGCATTCACACATGGCAATGCAGTTTCTCAGAAAGCTTCTCTTAGTTATTATGTGAGGATAATTCCTTTATCACCATGGGCCTCAATAGGCTCCCAAATATCACTTTGCAGATTCCACCAAAAAGTGTTAGCAAACTGCTTCTTAAGGCAGAGGTTGTAACTCTGTGAGATGAACTCACAGATCAGAAAGAAGTTTCTCAGAAAGCTTCTTTCACGTTTTGAACGGATGAAATTTCCTTTATCAGCGTAGGCCTCAATGTGATCCAAAGAAGCCCTTCTCAGTTTCCCCAAAGACAGTGTTAATGGACTGCTCCACGAAACATAAGTGTAACTCTGTGAGATGAATTCACACATCACCAAGAAGTTTCTAAGAAAGCTTCTTTCTAGTTTTCATCTGTGGAAATTTCCTTTGTCACTGTAATGTTCATTGCGCTATGAAGTATCTAATTGCAGATTTCCAGAAAACTGTGCTAACAAACTGATCACTGAAGAGAAACGTATAACTCTGTGAGTTGCATTCACACATGGCAATGCAGTTTCTCAGAAAGCTTCTCTTTAGTTATTATGTGAGGATAATTCCTTTATCACCATGGGCCCCAATAGGCTCCCAAATATCATTTGCAGATTACACGAACAGAGTGTTAGCCATCTGCTTCTTTGGGCAGAGGTGGTAACTCTGTGAGATGAACTCACAGATCAGAAAGAAGTTTCTCAGAAAGCTTCTTTCTCATTTTTATTGGAAGATGTTTCCATTGGCCCCATTGTTTTCAAAGGGATCGGGAATATCTGTTCTCAGATTCCACACAAATAGGGCTAGGCCACGGCCCACGAAATACAGCTGCAACTTAGTGAGTTGAATTCACACATCACAAAGCGGTTTCTCAGAAAGCTTCCCACTTTAGTAAGACGAGGTTATTTGTGGTCTTGGAGCGCCACCGTGTGTCCTATTGCAGATTCTGCGAAAACTCTGCTAGCAAGTTTCTCAGTGGAAACAATGATGGACATCTGTGGGCTGAATTCACCCACAACAAAGAAGTTTCTGAGAAGGCTTCTCTGCAGGTTTCTCTGAGGATAGTTCCTTATTCAGCATGCGATTCAACGATATCCAAGACATCACATCTGAGATTCCTCAAAATGAGTGCTAGGAAACTCCCCGAGAAAGGGTGATAGAACACTGTGAAATGAATTCACATATCACAAAGCAGTTTCGCAGAAAGCTTGGTTCCGCTTTCTCTTGGAGTATATTAGTTTTCTCCTTCTTCTTCAAAGCTATCTGAAATATCACTTCTCGGAATCCACGGAAACAGTCCTAAGAAACGGCCCCAAAAAACACTGGCGTAACTCTGTGAGTTGCATTCACACATGGCAATGCAGTTTCTACAAAGCTTCTCTTTAGTTATTATGTGAGGATAATTCCTTTATCACCATGGGCCCCAATAGGCTCCCAAATATCACTTTGCAGATTCCAGGAAAAGAGTGTTAGCAAACTGCTTCTTGAGGCAGAGGTTGTAACTCTGTGAGATGAACTCACAGATCAGAAAGAAGTTTCTCAGAAAGCTTCTTTCACGTTTTGAACGGATGAAATTTCCTTTATCAGTGTAGGCCTCTATGTGATCCAAAGAAGCCCTTCTCAGTTTTCCCAAAGACAGTGTTAATGGACTGCTCCACGAAACATAAGTGTAACTTGTGAGATGAATTCACACATCACCAAGAAGTTTCTAAGAAAGCTTCTTTCTAGTTTTCATCTGTGGAAATTTCCTTTGTCACTGTAATGTTCATTGCGCTGTGAAGTATCTAATTGCAGATTTCCAGAAAACTGTGCTAACAAACTGATCACTGAAGAGAAACGTGTAACTCTGTGAGTTGCATTCACACATGGCAATGCAGTTTCTCAGAAAGCTTCCTTAGTTATTATGTGAGGATAATTCCTTTATCACCATGGGCCTCAATAGGCTCCCAAATATCACTTTGCAGATTCCACCAAAAAGTGTTAGCAAACTGCTTCTTAAGGCAGAGGTTGTAACTCTGTGAGATGAACTCACAGATCAGAAAGAAGTTTCTCAGAAAGCTTCTTTCACGTTTTGAACGGATGAAATTTCCTTTATCAGCGTAGGCCTCAATGTGATCCAAAGAAGCCCTTCTCAGTTTCCCCAAAGACAGTGTTAATGGACTGCTCCACGAAACATAAGTGTAACTCTGTGAGATGAATTCACACACACCAAGAAGTTTCTAAGAAAGCTTCTTTCTAGTTTTCATCTGTGGAAATTTCCTTTGTCACTGTAATGTTCATTGCGCTATGAAGTATCTAATTGCAGATTTCCAGAAAACTGTGCTAACAAACTGATCACTGAAGAGAAACGTGTAACTCTGTGAGTTGCATTCACACATGGCAATGCAGTTTCTCAGAAAGCTTCTCTTAGTTATTATGTGAGGATAATTCCTTTATCACCATGGGCCTCAATAGGCTCCCAAATATCACTTTGCAGATTCCACCAAAAAGTGTTAGCAAACTGCTTCTTAAGGCAGAGGTTGTAACTCTGTGAGATGAACTCACAGATCAGAAAGAAGTTTCTCAGAAAGCTTCTTTCACGTTTTGAACGGATGAAATTTCCTTTATCAGCGTAGGCCTCAATGTGATCCAAAGAAGCCCTTCTCAGTTTCCCCAAAGACAGTGTTAATGGACTGCTCCACGAAACATAAGTGTAACTCTGTGAGATGAATTCACACATCACCAAGAAGTTTCTAAGAAAGCTTCTTTCTAGTTTTCATCTGTGGAATTTCCTTTGTCACTGTAATGTTCATTGCGCTATGAAGTATCTAATTGCAGATTTCCAGAAAACTGTGCTAACAAACTGATCACTGAAGAGAAACGTGTAACTCTGTGAGTTGCATTCACACATGGCAATGCAGTTTCTCACAAAGCTTCTCTTAGTTATTATGTGAGGATAATTCCTTTATCACCATGGGCCTCAATAGGCTCCCAATATCACTTTGCAGATTCCACCAAAAAAGTGTTAGCAAACTGCTTCTTAAGGCAGAGGTTGTAACTCTGTGAGATGAACTCACAGATCAGAAAGAAGTTTCTCAGAAAGCTTCTTTCACGTTTTGAACGGATGAAATTTCCTTTATCAGCGTAGGCCTCAATGTGATCCAAAGAAGCCCTTCTCAGTTTCCCCAAAGACAGTGTTAATGGACTGCTCCACGAAACATAAGTGTAACTCTGTGAGATGAATTCACACATCAACAAGAAGTTTCTAAGAAAGCTTCTTTCTAGTTTTCATCTGTGGAAATTTCCTTTGTCACTGTAATGTTCATTGCGCTGTGAAGTATCTAATTGCAGATTTCCAGAAAACTGTGCTAACAAACTGATCACTGAAGAGAACGTAACTCTGTGAGTTGCATTCACACATGGCAATGCAGTTTCTCAGAAAGCTTCTCTTTAGTTATTATGTGAGGATAATTCTTTATCACCATGGGCCTCAATAGGCTCCCAAATATCACTTTGCAGATTCCACCAAAAAGTGTAGCAAACTGCTTCTTAAGGCAGAGGTTGTAACTCTGTGAGATGAACTCACAGATCAGAAAGAAGTTTCTCAGAAAGCTTCTTTCACGTTTTGAACGGATGAAATTTCCTTTATCAGCGTAGGCCTCAATGTGATCCAAAGAAGCCCTTCTCAGTTTCCCCAAAGACAGTGTTAATGGACTGCTCCACGAAACATAAGTGTAACTCTGTGAGATGAATTCACACATCACCAAGAAGTTTCTAAGAAAGCTTCTTTCTAGTTTTCATCTGTGGAAATTTCCTTTGTCACTGTAATGTTCATTGCGTGAAGTATCTAATTGCAGATTTCCAGAAAACTGTGCTAACAAACTGATCACTGAAGAGAAACGTATAACTCTGTGAGTTGCATTCACACATGGCAATGCAGTTTCTCAGAAAGCTTCTTTAGTTATTATGTGAGGATAATTCCTTTATCACCATGGGCCCCAATAGGCTCCCAAATATCATTTTGCAGATTACACGAACAGAGTGTTAGCCATCTGCTCTTTGGGCAGAGGTGGTAACTCTGTGAGATGAACTCACAGATCAGAAAGAAGTTTCTCAGAAAGCTTCTTTCTCATTTTTATTGGAAGATGTTTCCATTGGCCCCATTGTTTTCAAGGGATCGGGAATATCTGTTCTCAGATTCCACACAAATAGGGCTAGGCCACGGCCCACGAAATACAGCTGCAACTTAGTGAGTTGAATTCACACATCACAAAGCGGTTCTCAGAAGCTTCCACTTAGTAAGACGAGGTTATTTGTGGTCTTGGAGCGCCACCGTGTGTCCTATTGCAGATTCTGCGAAAACTCTGCTAGCAAGTTTCTCAGTGGAAACAATGATGGACATCTGTGGGCTGAATTCACCCACAAACAAAGAAGTTTCTGAGAAGGCTTCTCTGCAGGTTTCTCTGAGGATAGTTCCTTATTCAGCATGCGATTTCAACGATATCCAAGACATCACATCTGAGATTCCTCAAAATGAGTGCTAGGAAACTCCCCCGAGAAAGGGTGATAGAACACTGTGAAATGAATTCACATATCACAAAGCAGTTTCGCAGAAAGCTTGGTTCCGCTTTCTCTTGGAGATATTAGTTTCTCCTCTATTCTTCAAGCTATCTGAAATATCACTTCTCGGAATCCACGGAAACAGTCCTAAGAAACGGCCCCAAAAAAACACTGGCGTAACTCTGTGAGTTGCATTCACACATGGCAATGCAGTTTCTCACAAAGCTTCTCTTTAGTTATTATGTGAGGATAATTCCTTTATCACCATGGGCCCCAATAGGCTCCCAAATATCACTTTGCAGATTCCAAGAAAGAGTGTTAGCAAACTGCTTCTTGAGGCAGAGGTTGTAACTGTGAGATGAACTCACAGATCAGAAAGAAGTTTCTCAGAAAGCTTCTTTCACGTTTTGAACGTATGATGGAAATTTCCCTTATCAGCGTAGGCCTCATGTGATCCAAAGAAGCCCTTCTCAGATTTCCCCAAAGGACAGTGTTAATGGATGCTCACGAAACATAAGTGTAACTCTGTGAGAGAATTCACAATCACCAAAGAAGTTTCTAAGAAAGCTTCTTTTCCTAGTTTTCATCTGTGGATTATTTTCCTTTTGTCACTGCTAATGGTTCATTGCGCTATGAAGTATCTTCTAATTGCAGATTCTCCCGAGAAACTGTTCTTAACAAACTGATTCCACTGCAATGAAAACGTTGTTGTAACTCTGTGAGTTGCATTCACACATGGCAATGCAGTTTCTCACGAGAGCTTCTCTTTAGTTAATTATGTGAGATTATTTCCTTCCACCATGGGCCTCAATAGGCATCCCAAATATCACTTTGCAGATTCCACCGAAAAATGTGTTTAGCAAACTGTTCTTGAAGGCAGAGGTTTTGCTAACTCTGTGAGACTGAACTCACAGATCAGAGAAGTTTCTCAGAAAGCTTCTTTCACGTTTGAACGGATGAAATTTCCTTATCAACGTAGCCTCAATGTGATCCAAAGAAGCCCTTCTCAGTTTCCCAAAGACAGTGTTAATGGACTGCTCACGAAACATAAGTGTAACTCTGTGAGATGAATTCACACATCACCAAGAAGTTTCTAAGAAAGCTTCTTTCTAGTTTTCATCTGTGGAAATTACTTTTCACTGTAATGTTCATTGCGCTATGAAGTATCTAATTGCAGATTTCCAGAATACTGTGCTAACAAACTGTTCACTGAAGAGAAACGTGTAACTCTGTGAGTTGCATTCACACATGGCAATGCAGTTTCTCAAAGCTTCTCCTTAGTTAATGTGAGGATAATTCCTTTATCACCATGGGCTCAATAGGCTCCCAAATATCACTTGCAGATTCCAACAAAAAAAGTGTTAGCAAACTGCTTCTTAAGGCAGAGGTTGTAACTCTGTTGAGATGAACTCACAGATCAGAAAGAAGTTTTCAGAAAGCTTCTTTCACGTTTTGAACGGATGAAATTTCCTTTATCAGCGTAGGCCTCAATGTGATCCAAAGAAGCCCTTCTCAGTTTCCCCAAAGACAGTGTTAATGGACTGCTCCACGAAATATAAGTGTAACTCTGTGAGATGAATTCACACATCACCAAGAAGTTTCTAAGAAAGCTTCTTTCTAGTTTTCATCTGTGGAATTTCCTTTGTCACTGTAATGTCATTGCGCTGATGAAGTATCTAATTGCAGATTCCCAGAAACTGTGCTAACAAACTGATCACTGAAGAGAAACGTGTAACTCTGTGAGTTGCATTCACACATGGCAATGCAGTTCTCAGAAAGCTTTCTCTTAGTTATATGTGAGGATATTTGCTTTATCACCATGCCCCAATAGGCTCCCAATATCACTTTGCAGATTCCACCAAAAAGTGTTAGCAAACTGCTTCTTGAGGCAGAGGTTTGTAACTCTGTGAGATGACTACAGATCAGAAGAAGTTTCTCAGAAAGCTTCTTTCACGTTTTGAACGGATGAATTTCCTTTATCAGCGTAGGCCTCAATGTGATCCAAAGAAGCCCTTTCAGATTCCCCAAAGACAGTGTAATGGACTGCTCCCGAAACATAAGTGTAACTCTGTGAGATGAATTCACACATCACCAAGAAGTTCTAAGAAAGCTTCTTTCTAGTTTTCATCTGTGGAAATTTCCTTTGTCACTGTAATGTTCATTGCGCTATGAAGTATCTAATTGCAGATTTCCAGAAAACTGTGCTAACAAGTGATCACTGAAGAGAAACGTGTAACTCTGTGAGTTGCTTTCACATGGCAATGCAGTTTCTCAGAAGCTTCTCTTTAGTTATTATGAGAGGATAATTCCTTTATCACCATGGGCCTCAATAGGCTCCCAAATATCATTGCAGATTCACCAAAAATGGTAGCAAACTGCTTCTTAAGGCAGAGGTTGTAACTCGTGAGATGAACTCACAGATCAGAAAGAGTTTCTCAGAAAGCTTTTTCACGTTTGAACGGATGAAATTTCCTTTATCAGCGTAGCCTCAATGTGATCCAAAGAAGCCCTTCTCAGATTC
>NW_022143391.1:0-1144 GCF_007565055.1 Rhinopithecus roxellana
TAGCAAACTGCTTCCTGAGGTTTAAGTTATAAGTCTGTGAGATGAACTCACAGATCAGAAAGAAGTTTCTCAGAAAGCTTCTTTCACGTTTTGAACGGATGAAATTTCCTTTACCAGCGTAGGCCTCAATGCGATCCAAAGAAGCCCTTCTCAGTTTCCTCAAAGACAGTGTTAATGACTGCTCCACGAAACATAAGTGTAACTCTGTGAGATGAATTCACACATCACCAAGAAGTTTCTAAGAAAGCTTCTTTCTAGTTTTCACTGAGTATATTTCCTTTGTCACCGTAAGCTTCATTGCGCTATGAAGTATCTAATTGCAGATTTCTAGAAAACTGTGTTAGCAAACTGATCACTGAAGAGAAACGTGTAACTCTGTGAGTTGCATTCACACATGGCAATGCAGTTTCTCAGAGAGCTTCTCTCCAGTTATTATGGGAGGATATTTGCTTTTTCACCATAGCCCTCAATGAGCTCCCAAATATCACTTTGCAGAATCCAGGACAACAGTGTTAGCAAACTGTTCCAAGAAGGGAAGGGTGGAACTCTGTGAGATGAAGTCACACATCAGAAAGCAATCTCTAGAAAGCTTCTCTCTAGTTATTATGTGAGGAGATTTCCTTTTTCACCATGGGCCCCTATGGGCTCCCAAGTATCACTTTAAAGATTCCACGAAAAGAGTGATAGCAAACTGCTTCCTGAGGTTTAAGTTATAAGTCTGTGAGATGAACTCACAGATCAGAAAGAAGTTTCTCAGAAAGCTTCTTTCACGTTTTGAACGGATGAAATTTCCTTTACCAGCGTAGGCCTCAATGCGATCCAAAGAAGCCCTTCTCAGTTTCCTCAAAGACAGTGTTAATGGACTGCTCCACGAAACATAAGTGTAACTCTGTGAGATGAATTCACACATCACCAAGAAGTTTCTAAGAAAGCTTCTTTCTAGTTTTCCACTGAGTATATTTCCTTTGTCACCGTAAGCTTCATTGCGCTATGAAGTATCTAATGCAGATTTCTAGAAAACTGTGTTAGCAAACTGATCACTGAAGAGAAACGTGTAACTCTGTGAGTTGCATTCACACATGGCAATGCAGTTTCTCAGAGAGCTTCTCTCCAGTTATTATGGGAGGATATTTGCTTTTTCACC
>NW_022143392.1:0-18341 GCF_007565055.1 Rhinopithecus roxellana
TTCTTATCTAAAAACATGGGGAGAAAGTCATTTGGAAAATGCCTCGCTACCCAAAGGAGTACCCTTCTATAACCCAGTGTATTGTGTTTGATGTTTTCAGAAATGAGGCCCAGGCTTCCTACTCTCATGCAAAGGCAAATGACAAGTGTATGAATAGGTTGTTTACAGGCATGTGGCCAAAATGCTAGGGTAGATGTGTTAAGAGGGAACAAGTAAGTGTATATGGAGAGAACACATGAAGAAAGAAATTTGGTTCCAGAATGTGGAAGATATATAAATTATGCACGTTTACAGTGGCCTCTAGTTTATAATAGCATTCCTTCTGAAAAAGGAAAGGAGCCATTTGGTGAAAGATATCAGGTTGAGGTTGGAGCCATTTGGTGAAAGATATCAGGTTGAGGTTAGTCAGCTTGACATCTGTCCCATCAGTGTAAGGTGGTATCAAAACGTGATATTATAGCTGAAGATAGCTTAAAGATCATGGAATTTAAATAGGTCCAAAGAGAAGAGGCATTCCAAAAGTCATGCACTGAACTTAGTGGCAGAGGTGGGAGATGCTTCCCATGCTAGAGCTCTATCCATACTTTTCCACCTTCTCTTTCTGGTGAGAGGTACAGGAACTAAAATAATTGTCTTTCAAGTGGTCCATAAAAGATCTATAAACTGAAAGGTAAATAGGAACAAAGGAGAGATACTGGGTGGTATAGTTGTCAAGAGTTTAGACTTTTGAGCCAGGATCTGTTGCTTGCTATCTGTATGACTTTGGGTTTCTTTGAGCTTAAGTTTTTCATCTATAAAATGGGGTTATTTAATGTTTACAACTCACAAAGTGGTTATACCTATTAAATGTTACAAACCCTGTAAATCACCTGGCACATAATGGTATTCAACAAATGTTAGTTGCACACTTTGAAATAATCTAACAATCATTTTCTATATGCAATCTTATTTTCCAAGAATTGCAGAGAGTACTGAAATAAAGATGATGATGTCTCTGACTCCAGTGAGTTCCCATGTAGTCCCCAAACTCTTTACTGGAGCCAGGCTACTTTCTTCATGTCCTCTTCACTTATCTTGGGGTCTTGTCCACTACAACCTGTGACTTTCCTTATACCTTCTGCTTCTGCACTCCTCACTGACAATCCAGATCTTATCTAGTCTTCAAGGCCCAAATTCTATTCCTCTGTGAAGCCTTTCTGACCAAACCAACCCACAGGAAATCATCACATCCTTTGAATTTTGATAGCACAAACTTTATAGTTCTATTCATTTGACCAACAACATATCCTGTATTGTGTTTTGTTAGGCAGCTTTTCATGTATGTATTTTATCACCCCACTACCCACAAATTTCAGAAATGTTAGTTTATTTATTTTTTATTTATTTATTTATTTTTGATGAAGTCTCGCTCTGTCACCCAGGCTGGAGTACAGTGTTGCGATCGCAGATCACTGCAAGCTCCACCTCCGGAATGCACATCATTCTCCTGACTCAGCCTCCCGAGTAGCTGGGACTACAGGCATCTGCCACTATACCCAGCTAATTTTTTTTTTTTTTTGTATTTTTAGTAAGATGGGGTTTCACCATGTTAGCCAGGATGGTCTTGATCTCCTGACCTCGTGATCTGCCTGCCTTGGCCTCCAAAAGTGTTGGGATTACAGGCATGAGCCACTGTGTCCGGCCAAAAATGTTAGTTTTTCCCTATTCTCTCTCCTTTTTCCTATGATATTCTTGGTCAACCAGGCAGCCATCCTACCCCAGAATGGTAATGCCTCTTCATTCCTCATATGAGGGAATAAAAGAGAAAAAAACTTTTGGAAAACATCCACTTATCTAATCATCCCAAATATGTAATCAAAAGTATACAACTCATGTGAAGACTATATTGTTAAGATGTTAGTATAGGCCAAGGTATCTTGAATTCCTATATAGAAAACTGGTAAATAATTGACTAAGACTAAAGACTCTTCCATCATTGGCACTACCTATCACCAATATGCATGGAAATACATAAGGGCAATTTGGTACCCTTGAAGAAGTATATTCTTTGAGATAGAAGGCATTAATTTAACTTATGACTCTGTCTCAAAGTCCTGTGGCAGTTTTGAAATTCCTAGGAATAATCGTACAGGTCTGGTTAGGTCTGAAGAAATAAGTGATAAAGTAATTTTTTTCTACAAGCAAGATTTAATCATTGTCTCTGACTGGGAGGTGATTGCACAGAATGTCACCCACAGATGCTTCTAAACAACAAAATTCTTGATGTGAAAGGCCTCTCGTCTCTGAACCAGAGCTCTTGTATACAGGATGTACTTGAAGAGTCTGAATTCTGATGAGGAGAAGGGCTCTCACCAATCCTCTCAGAAGGTCCGGGGATTACAACAATCTCTGGCATAGGATGAAAGTGTGTTTTGATAGGAGAATCACTTCCTCATCTTCCTGAAACATTTTCTTCACATCATTCCCCAGCTCAAAAACCTTCAGTAGTTCCCCATCACTCACAGAATACATTTGTTAGTCTTGTGTCTAAAGTCCCACCCAAACTGATGTCAATTTACCTGCTGAATTAATCTAATAATCATTTTCTATACGTAACCTTGTTTTGAAAGAGGTGCAGAGAATACTGAAATAAAGATGATGAGTTCTCTTATTTTAATGAGTTCTCATCTATTCCCTTACTGCCCAAAATTTCTACTGGAGTCAGGCTACTTTCTTCATGTCCCCTCACTTAGCTTGGGGTGTTGTGCATTACAACCTGTGACTTTCCTTTTACCTTTGACCTCTGCATTCCTTGCCACCAATCTAGATCCTATCTAATCTTCAAGGTCCAAATTCTACCTATGTAAAGCCTTTTCTGACCACCTGGCCTATAGCAAATCACCTTTCCTTTGAATTCTTATAGCACAAATTTTATGGTTTTAATCATTTGGCAAATAATGTATCCTGTATGTGTTCTGTTAGGGAACGTTTTATGTATGTATCTTATCTCCCCAAATAAATAAAAGACCCTTGAGCTGAGACAATATATTGTATTGCCTGAACACCCCTTCTGGGTCCAATCTCATAACCTTAATATTCTCTCAATAAATATTAGTTTATTTCTTCTGTTATTCTTTTCTAACAGGTTATTTGTCATGGCAGCAGAAAGTACCAGATTGAAAATAAATCAGAAATTTCTTCTACTGTGAGCAGTATTAATGAGTGTCATACAAATAAAGTTTTATCCAAATAAAGAAAGAAAGAAAGAGGAAATAGGCTATAATATATAAAACATTTAATACAGTTGAGTCTGATGTCCGTATTTTTTCAGGACAAGTGTCCAGAATTTCAGGAAGGGGATTAATTCCCCCGAGTCCTGATTATCATTAACCCTGGAAGGTTGTATTAGCACACTCAGAAAATGTTTGTTTTTGTATTATACCTTTACTTGATAAAAAATCCCTTCTAGGATATATTCTATAAAAATTATCAAAATAGAGAGGCAATTTATAGTCACATTAGCTCAAGGTAAAAGCCGCTGTTTAGTTAAGAAAAGTTCAGTTCTTTTATTGCTTTATTTATTTATTTTTTTGAGACAGGGTCTCACTCTGTTGCCCAGGCTGGAGTGCAGTTATGTGGTCAGTTTACTCCAGACTTGACCTCCTGGGCTCAAACGATCCTCCCACCTCTCAGCCTCCTGAGTAGTTGGGACTACAGATGCACACCATGACACCCAGCTAATTTTGTATTTTTTTCATAGAGAAGAGGTTTCACCATGTTGCCCAGGCTGGTCTCAAACTCTTGGGCTCAAGCAGTCTGCCAGCCTCAGTTTCCCACAGTGCTGGGATTACAGGCATGAGCCACTGCACCTGGCCAGCTGGATTCTTTTAAAATTATTTTTTCTTGTCATGGTTAGTATACTGATAGAGAATAACTGAAATAAGCTATGCATAATTATCATGTACCCGGGGCTTGACTATGACCTGGAGCTCTCTACTGGATTTTCAACCAGGCTGACAGAAGAGCTCAGTGAGGAGAGAAACTGACTTTACCTTCCTTACTAGGAAATAAAGGAACTACGCCTAATGGATAGAGATCATATAATTAAATTTGACAGTTCCACTTTGGAAGTTTCCACATTTGGGATGGGCAGAGCTCCCACTGTTTACTAAAGCCTAGGAAAAACAGAGCTTAAGGCACCATATACTACTGAAAAGAAGACAGTGACCTAATGGGGGAAAAAAACCCTGAAATCCAACAGGTAAATTACAAAGAATCTCTAAGCAAACATAATGAATAAAAACCAAAACAAGTCAGACAGAGAAGACTGGAATAAATAATTCTTCAATGCAAAAACACAGACGTGCATCCACAAGAAGTAATACTGAACAGGGAACCATAACCTTCCCAAATGCACAAAGCAAGGAACCAGTGACTGACCCTAATGAGCAGCAATATTTGAGCCCTCTGATCAGCAATTCAAAATGGCAACGTTATGGAAACTCAGTGATTTCCAAGATAACACAGAGAAGCAATTCAGAAATTTATCAGAAAAAGTTAATAAAAAAAATAGAAGAAATCAGACAGAAATCATGAAACTGAGAAATACATTTGCTAACCTGAAAAAAATCATTAGAGGCTCTCAATAACAACATGGAGCAGAAGAAAGAATCAGTGAGCTCAAAGAAAAGTTTTTTGAAAATAAAGGAGAGAAAAAGAATGAAAAGGAAAAGAGATCACCTATAAGATAGAAAACTGCCTCAAAACATCAAATGTAAGAATTATTTGTGTACAAGAGGGAGTTGAGCAAGAGCAAGGGGATCAAAAGCATAATTCAAGAAATAATAACAAAAACTTTCCAAAACTTGAGAAAGATAAATATCCAGGTATAGGAAGGTCAGAGCACACCAAACAGATTCAACCAAAATTGTCTACCCCAAAGGCACATAATACTCAAACTACCCCAAGGCATATAATAGTCAAACTCTCAAAGGTCAAGGTCAAAGAGAAGATCCTAAATATAGCAAGAGAAAAGATGTGAATGACATATAAAGGAGCTTCAATTTATTTGGCAACAGACTTCTAAATGGAAACCATACAGGCCAGGAGGGAGTAGGATGACATTTTCAAACTACTGGGGGGCAGGGAGCAGGAAGCTGTCATCCAAGAATACTGTGTCCAGCAAAGTTAGCCTTCAAAAATAAAGCAGAGATAAAAGTCTTTCCCAGACAAACAAAAGTTGAGAGATTAACCATCACCAGACCAATCTTACAAGAAATGGTAAAGGAGCTCTTCAATTTGAAAGCATGAAAAGAAAACATTTGAAGGTATACAATCCACTTGTAAAATTAAGTACATGGACAAACCCAGAGTACTCTACTACTACTACTGTAATTGTGTAATCAACTCAAAACTCTAGTATGCAACCCAGAAGACAAATCTATCAAAAACAATAATCACTGAAGAAACCCGTTAAAAGATAGGTAGTATAAAAATACATAAGTAGAGATGATTAAAATCAAAACGTAGAGGAGATGAAGTTAAATTGTAGAATTTTTTTCTTTGTTTCTATTATTTTCTTTGTGATTTAAGATAAGCTGTTCTCTCTTTAAAATAACTTGTTATATCTATGACATATTTTTTGGTAAGCCTCATGGCAGCCAGAATGCAAAAACCTATAACAGATTCACTAAAAATAAAAAGCAATTAAAACTTAATGCCAGAGAAAATAACATAGCTACCAAGGAAGAAAGAAAGAAGGGAAGAGAGGAGCTGCAAAACAACCAGAAAACAAGCAAAAAAGGGCAGTAGAAAGTCCTTACTTGCCAATAACAACATTGAATGTAAATGGGTTCAATTCTCCAATTAAAAGGCATAGAAGAGACTGGGTGGAGCGAGATGGCTGAATAGATGCCTCCACCAATCATCCTCCCCACAGCAACACCAAATTGAGCAACTACTTACACAAAAAGCACCGTCATAAGAACCAAAAATCATGTGAGAGATCACAGTACCTGGTTTCAACATCATTTTAAGCAAAGAGGCACTGAAGAGGGTAGGGAAGACAGTCTTGAATTGCCTACACCACCTCTCTCCCATTTCCTAGCAGTGGTTGCATGGTATGGAGAGAGACTCTGTGAACTTGGGAGAGGGACAGTGCAGTGACTGTGGCAGTTTGTGTTGGAACTCAGTGCTGCCCTGTCACAGTAGAAAGCAACACTGGGCAGAACTCAGCTGGTACCCACAGAAGAAGCATTTAGACAAGCCCTAATCAGATAAGAAATGCCAATCCCAGTGGTCAGAACCCGAGTTGTAGAAAGCACTGCTACTGCAAGCTAAGTCTCTGGGGTCTTAAATAAACTTGAAAGGCAGTCTAGGGCAAAAGGACTGCAATTCTGAGCAAATCCTGGTGCTTTGCTGGGCTCAGAGCCAGTGAATGTGGGGTACACATGACCTAGTGAGATACCAGCCAGGGTGGTCAAGGGAGTGCGTGTGTAACCCCTCCCACAATGTCAGGCAGTGCAGCTTGCAGCTCTAAGTGAGACTCCTTCCTTCTGCTTGGGGAGGGGAGAAGGGAGAATAGAGGACTTGTCTTGTAACTTGGATACCAACTTAGCCACAGTAGGATAGGGTACCAGGAAGAGTCCTGAGGCCTCAATTTTAGGTCCTAGCTCATGGGTGACATTACTAGACACACCCTGTGCCAGAAGGAAACATGCTCTCTTGAAGTGAAAGAGCCAGTCCTGCAGGATTTATCACCTGCTAACTAAAGAGCCTTTGGTCCTCGAATAGTCACTAGTGGGAATCAGGCAGTACTTACCATGGGCCTTGGGTGAGATTCAGAGATATGCTACCTTCAGGTGTCACCCAACATATGCACAGCTATGGTGACTATGAGCAGAGACTCATTCTGCTTGATAAAAGCAAAGGGAAGATAAAGGAGACTTTGACTTGCAGGTTAGGTACCGGCTTGGCCACAGTGAGAAAGAGCACCAAGTGGGGGTTCCCCAATTCTAGGCCTTGACCCTTGGATGGCATTTCTTACCTACCCAGGGCCAGAGTGGAGCCCACTGTCCTGAAGGGTGAGTACCAGATCAGGCAGGATTCACCATACCCTTACTGAAGAGCCCTTGGGCCTTGAGTGAACATTTCCAGTAGCCAGGCAGTAGGTGCTGTGGGCCTGGGGCAGTAGTGGCCACAGGGAGATAACTGTGTATTTGTGGAAAGGGGAGGGAAGAGTGAAAAGGACTTTGTCTTCTGGCTTTGGTGCTTGCTCAGCCACATTGGAACAGGGCACCAGGTTGATACCTAACATTTCTGAATCCAAGTGCTGACTCCCAGATGGCATCTCTGGAACTGGCTGAAACCTGGGGGAATTCACCACCCAGGAAGGAGAAACAGAAACCTGGCTGGCTTTGCGACCTGCTGATTTAGAGCCCTAGGGCCTTGAGAGAATATAGGCAGTAGTTACGATGGGCCTTGGGTGAGAAGCAGTGCTGTACAGGCTTCAGAGCTTACCCAGCACAGCCCTAGTGGTGGTAGCCACAGGGGCACTTGTGTTACCCTCTCCTAGCTCCAGGCAGCTCAGCACAGAGAGAGACATTATTTGTTTGGGGGAAAGTAAGGGAAGAGAACGAGAGCCTCTGTCCATGGAATTCTTCAGGATCTTATCCAAGACCACCAAGATGGTATTTATATGAGTATGCAAGAGCCACAGCATTATTGGGCTTGAGGAGCCACCAAATGTACATATAATGCAATGATCAAAGACTTAGATCACGACACCCAAGTCTCTGTGAATATTCGGAAAGCCTTCCCAGGGAGGACAGGCATAAACAGGCACAGACTGTGAAGATGACAATAATATCTAACTCTTCAATGCCTAGACACTGATGAACAGCCACAGTATCAAGACCATCCAGGAAAAGATGCCCTCACCAAACAAAGTAAATTAAGCATAATGACCAATTCAGAGAGACCGAGATAGTAGACCTTTCAGACAGGAGAACTCAAAATAGCTGTTTTGAGGAAGCTCAATGAAAATCAAGATAACAGAGAAGGAATTCAGAATCTTACCAGATAAATTTTAAAATGGGATGGAAATAATTAAAAAGAATCAAGCAGAAATTCTTGAGCTGAAAAATTAAATTGAATACTGATGAATGAAAAAGGGTTTTTTAACAGCAGAACTGACTAAACAGAAGAAAGAATTAGTGAGCTTGAGGACAGGCTACTTGAAAATACACACAGAGAAGAGACAAAAGAAAAGAATAAAGAAAAAAAAGCACACTCATAAGATCTAGAAAATAGCCTAAAACTGGCAACTCTAAGAGTTATTGGCCTTAAAGAGGAGGTGGAGAGAAAGATAGGGGTAGAAAGTTTATTCAAATGAATAATGACAGTACTTCCCAAACCTAGAGAATGACATTAATATTCAATTACGAGAAGGTGATAGAAGACCAAACAGATTTAAGCCAAATAAGACTATATCGAGACATTTGATAATAAAACTTCCAAAGGTGAAAAATAAAGAAAGGATCCTAAAAGCAGCAAGAAGCAAATAACATACAATGGCACTCCAATATATCTGGCAGCAGAGTTTTCAGTGGAAACCTCACAGGTCAGGAGAGACTGGCATGACATATTTAAAGTGTTGAAGGAATAAAATCCCTTTTTACCCTAGAATAGTATATATAGCAAAAAATATTCTTCAAACATGTAGGAGAAATAAACACTTTCCCAGAAAAACAAAAACTGAAGAATTATATCAACAGCAGAAGTGTCCTATAAGAAATGCTAAAAGGAGTTCTTTGATATGAAAGAATGTTAATGAGCAAAAATAAATAATTTGAAGGTACAAAACTCACTGGTAATAGCACACAGAAAACACAGAACATTGTAACACTGTAGGTGTAACATGTAAACTACTCATATCTTGAGTGGAAAGACTAAAAGATGAACTGATCAAAATAAGTATAACAACTTTGGAAGGCGTAGACAGTACAATAAGATACAAATAGACATAACAAAAATTAAAAGTATGAGGATGAAGTTCAGTTGTAGTTTTTATTAGTTTTATCTTTGTTTGTTTATGCAATTAGTGTTGTCATCAGTTTAAAATAATGGGTTATATTATTGCAAGCCTAACAGTTTGTATTAGTCAGGGTTCTCTAGAGGGACAGAACTAATGGAATATATCTATAGGGGAATTTATTAAGAATTAACTCGCATGATCACAAGGTCTCAAAATAGGCTATCTGCAGGCTGAGGAGCAAGGAGAGCCAGTCCGAGTTCCAAAACTGAAGAATCTGGAGTCCCATGTTCAAGGACAGAAAGCATCCAGCATGCGAGAAAGATGTAGGCTGGGAGGCTAGGCCAGTCTCTCTTTTCACATTTTTCTGTCTGCTTATATTCTAACCACACTAGCAGCTGATTAGATTGTGCCCACCCAAATTAAGGGTGGGTCTGCCTTTCCCAGCCCACTGACTCAAATGTTAATCTCCTTTGGCAACACCCTCACAGACACACCCAGGATCAATACTTTGTATTCTTCAATCCAATCAAGTTGACAAGTATTAGCCATCACAAGTCCACCTTTTGTCAACTTGAACCCATACACATCTCCTGAGATCATACATAATATTAAAATATAGATGATAATAAGGTCATAGTTACACCTAACATAATACAACTATCCTTTGTACAACTGGAACTGCACCAATCCCCAACCCAAATACTATTACATAAAGTTAACAATACTTAAATGTTGATGTGAAGTCAATAAATCTTATGTCACATGATAAAGGAGAAAGGAAATAAAGAGAAGATATTTTTTAGTACAAGTGTATATATGCACAAACTTTTTTTTTTAAACAAAAGAAGGAGGAAATACTGATGACAATTACAGTCTTTGTTTCTGCGCTGGTAACATGGTTATAGCTGGTATTGATGACTACCTTCTTCTACTACCCATTCTGTATTCCCTTTGCCTTCAGCAAGCACTTCAACAGGTTGTGTTTTTTTTTTTTTTTTTTTTTTTTTTTTTTTTTTTTTTTTTTTTTTTTTCCTGATAGAGTGACCCAAACCTTCATTCCTGAAGGGTCTGGGTCATTTGTAGTCCTGCCTGGATTGTGTTGTTATAGTTTCCCATTGACCATAATCACAGGGCATGGTAATACTTACAGATGCCCTAATGGATCTCCTGTATTCCATGCATACTCCTCCTTACATCCATTGTGCAGTAGTAGACTGATTTCATCTTGGTAGTCTGAGTCAATCACCCCAGCCAACACTGTAACTCCGTTCTTGGCCTGTTGACTTAAAGGTAGGAGGAGCCCAAAATGTCCAGGTGGTAATCATAACTTCCCATTTAATGGAATCCTTATTGTGTCTCCTGGTGGCAGCGTTCCTCCCTCTGAAATAAGACTCTCACTCAGGGCAATCTTAGCAGATTTGAGACTCAGTATCTGCTTCTGATGCCGGGAGACAGAATCCTTGAGTTTATCATTTTCTTTCACCAGTTTTTCCACTGAACTTAGGAGCAGCCAACCAACTTCATTATGTTCCTTGGTTCTCCACATAAGGTCAAAGGTATTATGTATAGAGTCACTAAACTCCTTGCCGCTCACGAGGAATAAATCAGGAGTGTCAAGTGTATTTATTTTGCTAACTCTCTAAACAGTTCATGCCAAGGACCATCAGTGTTCTCCATACTATTAGAAGTAGAGTCCTTAACATTTTTGTGTCTAATCATACTAAGCAGCCAATTCCAGAAACCCCCAAACCAAAAAAAGAACTCCATCCTTAATATTCTGTTCTTCTAGAACCACTCCTGGTACCAAAATCTGTAGAACTAATGGGATACATATATATATATTATATATTAGTTTATTATATATTAACTCTTAATTAGTTTAGAGTAAGTGTAAGAGTATTAACTCTTAATTAGTTTATTAAGTGTGTGTGTGTGTATATATATATATATATCAGTTTATTAAGTATTAACTCATATCACCACAAGGTCCCATAATAGGCTGTCTGCAGGCTGAGGAGCAAGGAGAGCCAGTCCGAGTTCCAAAACTGAACAACTTGGAGTCTGATGTTTGAGGGCACAAAGCATCAGCATGGGAGAATATAGGCTGGGAGGCTGGGACAGTCTATCTTTTCACATTTTTTTGCCTGCCTATATTCTAGCCATGCTGGCAACTGATTAGATTGTGCCCACCCAAAGTAAGAATGGGTCTGCTGTTCCCAACCCACTGATTCTCAAATGTTAACTTCCTTTGGCAACACCATCACAGACACACCAAGGATCAATACTTTGTATCCTTCAACCCACTCAAGCAATCAAGTTGACACTCAGTATTAACCATCATATGGTTGCTGCAAATCAAAAAACATATTACAGATACACAAAAACTAAAAAGCAAGAAATTAAAACATACCACAAGAGAAAATCACCTTTACTTAAAAGAAGACAGGAAGGACAAAAAACAAAAACAAAAAACACAAAAAAAAACCATGAAACAACCAGAAAACAAGTAACAGAATGGTAGGAGCAAGCTCTTTTCAATAATAACATTGAATGTAAATGGAGTAAACTCTAATCAACAGAGAAAAAGTGGCTGAATGGATGAAAACAAAAAAAACAAAAAAACAAGACCTGATGATCTGTTACCTACAAGAAACACCTTTCATCTATAAAGACAAAAATAGACTGAAAATAAAGGGATGGAAAAAGAGATTCCATGCAAGTGAAAACAAAAACAGAGCACGTGTAGCTACAAAAATATCATAGAAAATACATTTCAAGACAAAAACTATAAGAAGACACAAGGAAGGTGATTATATCATGATAAAGGGGTCAATTCAGCAGGAGAATATAACAATTCTAAATATACATTCACTCAACACTGGAACACCCAGAGGTATAAAGCAAATATTATTAGAGCTTAACAGAGACATACTCCAATACAATAATAGCTGGAGACTTCAGCACCCCACCTTCAACATTGAACAGATCACCCAGACAGAAAATCAACAAAGTAACATCAGACAATATGCACCACAGATGAAATGAACCTAAAAATATTTACAGAACATTTCATCCAACAGCTGCAGAATACATATTCTTCTCTTTGGCACATGGATCATTCTGAAGAACAGACCATATGTTAGATGACGTTAAAAAAATTTAACACGTGAAATAATATCAAATCCCTTCTATGACCACAGTGAAATAAAATTAGAAATCAATAACAAGAGGAAGTTTGGATATACAGACCCATGGAAATTAAATAATATGCTCCTGAATTACCAGCAGATCAATAAAGAAATTAAAAAGGGAAGTGAAAAATTTCTGCCCACTTTCACCACTGTGATTCAACACAGTACTAGAAGTCCTAGCTGTAGCAGTCAGACAAGAGAAGGAAATAAACACATCCCAATTGGAATGGAAAAAGTGAAGTTATCCTTGTTTTCAGATGACAAAATCTTATTATGAAAAAACATAAAAGATTCCACAAAAAACCATTAGATCTGATAAACAAATTCGGTCAAGTTGCAGAATACAAAATCAACATGCAAAAATGAGTAGCATTTCTGTATGCTGACAGTGAACAACATAAAATGAAATCAAGAAAGCAATCTCCTTCACAATAAGTTAAAATAAAATAAATACCCATAAATTAGCTTAACCAAAGAAGTGAAAAATATCTACGAGAAAAGCTGTGAAACATTGAAAGAAATTGAATAGGAAGCAAAAAAAAAAAAAAAAAAAAAAAAAAAAAAAAAAAAAAAAAAAAAAAAAAAGAAAGATATTCCATGTTCATGATTTGGAAGAATTAACATTGTTAAAATGTCCGTACTACCCAAAGCAATCTACACATTAAATGCAATCCCTCTTAATATACCCATGACATCCTTCATAGAAATAGGAAAAATAATCCTAAAATTTATGCGGAACTACAAAAGACCCAGAATAGCCAAAGCTATCCTGAGCAAAATAAACAAAACTGTAGGAATCACATTACCTGACTGCAAAGCAGAATGAGACTAGCATAAAAAGAGACATATAGACCAATGGAACAGAATAGAGAACAAAGAGTGAACTTATTGTCAACAAAAATGCCAAGAATATTCACTGGGAAAAGAACACTCTCTTCAATAATTGGTGCTGGGAAAACTGGATATCCACATGCAGAAGAATGAAACTACACCCTTACCTCTTTCCATATATAAAAGTCAAATCAGAATAGATTAAAGACCTAACTCTGAGACCTCAAAATATGAAACTATGAAATAAAACTTTTGGGGAAATTCTTCAGGACATTGGAATTGGCAACAATGTGTTGAGTGATACCCCCTAACGCACAGGCAACCACAGCAAAATAGACAAATGGGATCACATCAAGTTAAAAATCTTCTGTACAGCAAAGAAGACAATAAACAAAGTGAAAAGACAAACCACAGAATAGGAGAAATATTTGCAAACTACCCACCTCTGAGAAGGGATTAATAACCAGAATATATAAAGAGTTCAAACAACTCTATAGGAAAATATCTAATAATCTGATTAAAAATGGGCAAAAGATATGAATAGACATTTCTGAAATGAAGACATGCAAATGGCAAACGGGTACATGGAAAGGTGTTCAACATCATTGATCATCAGAGAAATGAAAATTGAAACTATGAGACAAAATCTCACCCCAGTTAAAGTGGCTTTTATCCAAAAGTCAGGCAATAACAAATGCTGGTGAGGATGTGGAGAAAAGGAAACCCTTGAACAGTATTGGTGCAAATGTATGTTTTAGTAAAACCACTATGGAGTACAGTTTGGAGGTTCCTCAGAAAAGTAAAAATAGAGCTAACATATGATCCAGCAATTCTACTCCTAGTTATATACCCAAGAGAAAGAAAATCAGTATATTGAAGAGATATCTGCATTCCTATGTTTATTGGAGCACAACTCACAATAGCCAAGATTTAAAAGCAACCTAAGTGTCCATCAGCAGATGAATAGATAAAAAAGTAGTACAAATATACAATGGAGTACTACTGAGCCATAAAAAAGAATGAAATCCTGTTATTTGCAACAACATGGATGGAACTGGAGGTCATTAGTGAAATAAGCCATGCACAGAAAGATAAAAGTCACATGTTCCCAATTATTTTGCAGAGCTAAAAATTAAAACAATTGAATTGATGGAGATAGAGGGTATAATGATACTCACCAGAGGCTGGGAATGGTGTTTGGGGGTGGGGGAGAGTTGGGATGGTTAACACTTATAAAAATATTGTCTGGGTGCAGTGGCTAACACCTGCAATCCTAGCATTTTGGGAGGCCAAGGCGGGTGGATCACCTGAGGTCAGGAACTCGAGACCAGCCTGGCCAACATGGTGAAACCCCATCACTACTAAAACTACAAAAATGAGTCAGGCATGGTGGTGCATGTAATCCCAGCTACTCAGAAGGCTGAGGCATAAGAATCACTTGAATCCGGGAGGCGGAGGTTGCAGTGAGCTGAGATCACACCACTGCACTACAGCCTGGGCAACAGAGCAAGACTCCGTCTCAAAAAAAATTGTTAGAATAAACAAGATTTAGTATTTTAAAATAACTAAAAGTATAATTGGACTGTTTATAACAGAAATAAAGGATAAATGCTTGAAGTTATGGATATTCAATTTATCCTCATTTGATTATTACACATTGTATACCTGTATTAAGATATCTCACGTACCCCATAAATATGTACACCTCCTATGTACCCAGAAAAATTAAAAATAAAACACTTGTTTTAAAAGGCATATAGAGGCTGAATGAATAAAGAAACAATCTGGGGAGTAGTGGCCAAGATGCTCAGCTAGAAGCAGCTAGGCTGTGTGGCTTTCACGAAGAGGAACAAAAGGGGCAAATAAATGCAAGACCTTCAACCAAAATATTCAGGTACTCACATTGGGATTAATCTAGGAAACAACTTGACCCACAGAGAACAAAGAAAAGCAAGAGGACAACGGCCCATCTGGGAGCAACACGGAGGCAGGTGAATCCTCCTCCACCCAGGGAAGCCATGCTTCTCCCACAGATCTTTGCAACCATCAGGTAAGGAGATTTCCTTGTGAACCCACCCCGCCAGGGCCTTCAGTCTTCAGTCTGACAAATAGAGTAACATGGAGTCTTGGCAGCTGCTCAGGCATGTGTGGAGACACTAGAGCCTTAGAAACTTGGACTTTTTGGCAAAAGTAGCTGCAGCTCCCACAAAGTGGGAGGTTAGACTCCTGTACATACACCTAGGAAAGAAGCTGAATCCAGGGGGCTGAGCAGTAACAGCCCACAGGCCTCACTTCCATGGCACCTCACAAGATAAGACCCACTGGCTTGGAATTCCCGTCAGCTAGCAGTAGCAGCATTGTACCTCCCTAAAAAGGAGCTCCTGGGGGGAGGGGCAAGCCACCATCTTTGCTTTTCAGGTGCCTTAGCCGTTCCAGCCTTCAGGCTTTGAGAGTCTAGATGACCTGGGGCAAAAGGGATACCGCAGCACAGCCTAGTTCCTCTACTAAAACAAATCCAGACTGCTGCTTTAAGTCAGTGCCTGATCCTGTTCTTCCTTGCTGGTCAGGTCCTTCCAACCAGGGCCTCCAGCCACCCGCACCCGATATCTCCAACTGACAGAGATCTGAATTCCCCCACGAAAGGTATTCCCAGCGGGGGGTGGACCACCATTTTTGCTCTTTGGATGACTTAGCCATTCCAGCCTTTGGGCTTTGGGGTGTCTGAGGTGACCAGGGTCTGAAATGGACCCACCAGAAAAGCACAGCTGCTTTACCAAAATGTGGCCAAACTGCTTTTATAAGCAGGTCCTGATCTTATTCCTCCTCACCGGGCGGGACCTCCCAACTGGGGCCTCCAGCTATCCCCACCCACGCTCTCCAGTCAACAGAGATCTGAACTCCCCCTGGGACAGCACTCCCACAGGAAGGGGTGGGCTGCCATAATTGCTCTTTGGGCATCTTACCCATTTCAGCCTTTGGGCTTCAGAGTGTGAGGTGACCAAGGGCTGAAGTGGACCCCCAGCACAACACAGCTGCTCTACCAAAACAGGATCAGACTGCTTTTTTAAGCAGTTCCCAATCCTGTTTGTCTTGACTGGGCGGGACCTCCCAACTGTGGTCTCCAGCCACTTTCACAGGTGCCTTTGGGCCAGCAACAGGTCTGTAACTCCCTGGGACAAAGTTCCCTGAAATAGGGACAAGTTGCCATGTTTGATATTTCACAGCCTTCACCGGTGACACCTCCAGGTTCTGGAAAATCTGAGGTGACTAGGGTCTGGAGTAGGCCCCAAGCATACCACAGGAGCCCTATGAAAAAGTGGCCAGCCTGTTATGTGGATGCCCATTTTCATATCTCCTCAATGGGTAGGTCCTCCAGGCCTGGCCCTCCAGCCACCCCCCACCAGAACTACTAAGCTAGTACCAATTCAGCAACTCCCTGGACAAAGCCTCTTAAGGGCAACTGAAAGCAAAGCCTCTTGGCCACTGCCTCTGCAGTAGAACTACTCTTGCTACCCTTGGAGTAACAAAGGAGCAAAGACCCTAAGTGTTTTATCCATACCTCCAACAAGCTGTAGTTGACCCAAGGAGAGGAGGCCAGTCCATCTCCCACAGGTCCTAAACACCACCCATGACTCATCACCAGACAGGGAACCCCTGGTTCGGGTATAAACCCTCCACCTTGGGCTGACTGCACTGAGCAATTGCTGACCTGTATCTCTCTGGGGCAAAGCCCCCAGGAGTCAAGTAAACGACCCTTGGCCACAACCACTACTAAGATCTCTTCCTCTGCTGCCTCTACAATGGGGAAGGAACATAAGCACTAAGATCACCCCAGAGTTCCAGTGGGCAGTCCAACTATGCCAAGTCATGAACTACAGCCAGCATTCAAGGGGAAGAGGAACCTTCACTTTCAGAGCACTGAGAGGAAATATGACTGCAACTGTGAGAAAAAATAGGAGAGCCACACAACTGAGTAAGACTCTACCAAATGACCAGTAAGCCTGAGTGTCACCTGCTGGTTCATACCCCAAAACTTAAACACCAAAAATTCATCACTAAAATACCCCCTCTGAAACTAGAGACAGTAAATCAGCTTCAAATAAAGACACTACACAAAGCCTCAGCCCAGTGAAAACATCCAGAAAAGAAGTATATTGACTGTACTCAAGCTACGCTTCAGTTAAAGAAACACCCACACACAGAGATGAGAAAGAACCAATGCAAGAACTCTGGTAACTCAAATGGTCCGGGTGTCATATGTTCTCCAAATGACTGTACAACTTCTCCCAAAAGAGTGTTTAACCAGGCTGAACTGGCTGGGATGACAGACGTCGAATTCAGAATATGGATAGGAACAAAAATCATCAAGATCCAGGAGGATGGCAAAACCCAATCCAAGGAAAATAAGAATCACAATAAAGTGATACAGGAGTTGAAGGATAAAATAGCCAGTATAAAAAAACCTAACGGGTCTGACAGAATGGAATAACACAATATAAGAATTTCACAATGCAATCACAAGTACTAACAGCAGAATAAACCAAGCTGAGGAAATAATCTCAGAACTTGAAGACTGGTTCTCTGAAATAAGACAATCAGAGAAAAATAAAGAAAAAAGAATAAAGGGGAATGGACAAAACCTCTAAGAAGTATGAGATTATGTAAAGTGGCCAAAGCTACAAATCACTGGCATCCCTGAAAGGAAGGGGAAGAAAGCAAATAACCTGGAAAATACATTTCAGGATATTGTCCATGAAAACTTCCCCAACCTTGCTAGAGAGGTCAATAGTCAAAAGCAAGAAATACAGAGGACTCCTGCAAGATTCTACACAAGAAGATGCTTTCTAAGGCACATAATCATCAGATTTTCCAAGGTAGAAATGAAAGAATGTTAAAGGTAGCTAGAGAGAAAGGGCAGGTCACCTTCAAAGGGATCCCCATCAGGCTAACAATGGAACTCTCAGCTGAAACCCTATGAGCCAGAAAACTGGGGGCCTATATTCAACATTTTTAAAGAAAACAATTTCAACCAAGAATTTCATATCCAGCCAAACTAAGCTTCCTAAGTGAAGGAGAAATAGGATCCTTTTCAGATAAGCAAATGTTGAAGAACTTCACTACCACCAGACCTGTCTCAGAAGATCTTGAAAGGGGCACTAAATATAGAAAGGAAAGACTGCTACCAGCTAATAGAAAAACACATTTAAACACACTGACCAGTATCACTGTAAAGCAAGCACACAAATAAACCAACATAATAAACAGCTAATAGTACAATGATAGGATCAAATTCACACATATCAATA
>NW_022143393.1:0-9731 GCF_007565055.1 Rhinopithecus roxellana
AACTGCTTTGTGATATGTGAATTCATTTCACAGTGTTCTATCACCCGTTCTCGGGGGAGTTTCCTAGCACTCATTTTGAGGAATCTCAGATGTGATGTCTTGGATATCGTTGAATCGCATGCTGAATAAGGAACTATCCTCAGAGAAACCTGCAGAGAAGGCTTCTCAAAAACTTCTTTGTTGTGGGTGAATTCAGCCCACAGATGTCCATCATTGTTTCCACTGAGAAACTCGCTAGCAGAATTTTCGCAGAATCTGCAATAGGACACACGGTGGCGCTCGAAGACCACAAATAACCTCGTCTTACTAAAGAAAGAAGCTTTCTGAGAAACGCTATGTGATGTGTGAATTCAACTCACTAAGTTGCATCGGTATTTCGTGGGGCCGTGGCCTAGGCCTATTTGTGTGGAATCTGAGAACAGATATTCCCGATCCCTTTGAAAACAATGGGGCCAATGGAAACATCTTCCAATAAAAAGGAGAAAGAAGCTTTCTGAGAAACTTCTTTCTGATCTGTGAGTTCATCTCACAGAGTTACAAACTCTGCCTCAAGAAGCAGTTTGCTAACACTCTTTTCATGGAATCTGCAAAGTGATATTTGAGAGCCTATTGGGGCCCATGGTGATAAAGGAAATATCCTCACATAATAACTAAAGAGAAGCTTTCTGAGAAACTGCTTTGCCATGTGTGAATGCAACTCACAGAGTTACACTATCTCTTCAGTGATCAGTTTGTTAGCACAGTTTTCTGGAAATCTGCAATTAGATACTTCATAGCGCAATGAACATTACAGTGACAAAGGAAATATCCACAGATGAAAACTAGAAAGAAGCTTTCTTAGAAACTTCTTGGTGATGTGTGAATTCATCTCACAGAGTTACACTTATGTTTCGTTGAGCAGTCCATTAACACTGTCTTTGAGGAATCTGAGAAGGGCTTCTTTGGATCATATTGAGGCCTACGCTGATAAAGGAAATTTCATCCGTTCAAAACGTGAAAGAAGCTTTCTGAGAAACTTCTTTCTGATCTGTGAGTTCATCTCAAGAGTTACAACCTCTGCCTCAAGAAGCAGTTTGCTAACACTCTTTTCGTGGAATCTGCAAAGTGATATTTGGGAGCCTATTGGGGCCCATGGTATAAAGGAAATATCCTCACATAATAACTAAGAGAAGCTTTCTGAGAAACTGCATTGCCAGTGTGAATGCAACCCACAGAGTTACACGTTTCTCTTCAGTGATCAGTTTGTTAGCACAGTTTTCTGGAAATCTGCAATTAGATACTTCATAGCGCAATGAACATTACAGTGACAAAGGAAATATCCAGAGATGAAAACTAGAAAGAAGCTTTCTTAGAAACTTCTTGGTGATGTGTGAATTCATCTCACAGAGTTACACTTATGTTTCGTGGAGCAGTCCATTAACACTGTCTTTGAGGAATCTGAGAAGGGCTTCTTTGGATCACATTGAGGCCTACGCTGATAAAGGAAATTTCATCCGTTCAAAACGTGAAAGAAGCTTTCTCAGAAACTTCTTTCTGATCTGTGAGTTCATCTCACAGAGTTACAACCTCTGCCTCAAGAAGCAGTTTGCTAACACTCTTTTCGTGGAATCTGCAAAGTGATATTTGGGAGCCTATTGGGGCCCATGGTGATAACGGAAATATCCTCACATAATAACTAAAGAGAAGCTTTCTGAGAAACTGCATTGCCATGTGTGAATGCAACTCACAGAGTTACACGTTTCTCTTCAGTGATCAGTTTGTTAGCACAGTTTTCTGGAAATCTGCAATTAGATACTTCATAGCGCAATGAACATAACAGAGAAATGAAATATCCACAGATGAAAACTAGAAAGAAGCTTTCTTAGAAACTTCTTGGTGATGTGTGAATTCATCTCACAGAGTTACACTTATGTTTCGTGGAGCAGTCCGTTAACACTGTCTTTGAGGATTCTGAGAAGGGCTTCTTTAGACCACTTTGAGGCCTACGCTGATAAAGGAAATTTCATCCGTTCAAACCGTGAAAGAAGCTTTCTGAGAAACTTCTTTCTGATCTGTGAGTTCATCTCACAGAGTTACAACCTCTGCCTCAAGAAGCAGTTTGCTAACACTCTTTTCGTGGAATCTGCAAAGTGATATTTGGGAGCCTATTGGGGCCCATGGTGATAAAGGAAATATCCTCACATAATAACTAAAGAGAAGCTTTCTGAGAAACTGCATTGCCAAGTGTGAATGCAACTCACAGAGTTACACGTTTCTCTTCAGTGATCAGTTTGTTAGCACAGTTTTCTGGAAATCTGCAATTAGATACTTCATAGCGCAATGAACATTACAGTGACAAAGGAAATATCCAGAGATGAAAACTAGAAAGAAGCTTTCTTAGAAACTTCTTGGTGATGTGTGAATTCATCTCACAGAGTTACACTTATGTTTCGTGGAGCAGTCCATTAACACTGTCTTTGAGGAATCTGAGAAGGGCTTCTTTGGATCACATTGAGGCCTACGCTGATAAAGGAAATTTCATCCGTTCAAACCGTGAAAGAAGCTTTCTGAGAAACTTCTTTCTGATCTGTGAGTTCATCTCAGAGTTACAACCTCTGCCTCAAGAAGCAGTTTGCTAACACTCTTTTCATGGAATCTGCAAAGTGATATTTGGGAGCCTATTGGGGCCCATGGTGATAAAGGAAATATCCTCACATAATAACTAAAGAGAAGCTTTCTGAGAAACTGCATTGCCATGTGTGAATGCAACTCACAGAGTTACACGTTTCTCTTCAGTGATCAGTTTGTTAGCACAGTTTTCTGGAAATCTGCAATTAGATACTTCATAGCCCAATGAACATAACACTGAGAAATGAAATATCCACAGATGAAAACTAGAAAGAAGCTTTCTTAGAAACTTCTTGGTGATGTGTGAATTCATCTCACAGAGTTACACTTATCTTTCGTGGAGCAGTGCATTAACACTGTCTTTGAGGAATCTGAGAAGGGCTTCTTTGGATCATATTGAGGCCTAAGCTGATAAAGGAAATTTCATCCGTTCAAAACGTGAAAGAAGCTTTCTGAGAAACTTCTTTCTGATCTGTGAGTTCATCTCACAGAGTTACAACCTCTGCCTCAAGAAGCAGTTTGCTAACACTCTTTTCGTGGAATCTGCAAAGTGATATTTGGGAGCCTATTGGGGCCCATGGTGATAAAGGAAATATCCTCACATAATAACTAAAGAGAAGCTTTCTGAGAAACTGCATTGCCAAGTGTGAATGCAACCACAGAGTTACACGTTTCTCTTCAGTGATCAGTTTGTTAGCACAGTTTTCTGGAAATCTGCAATTAGATACTTCATAGCGCAATGAACATTACAGTGAAAAAAATATCCAGAGATGAAAACTAGAAAGAAGCTTTCTTAGAAACTTCTTGGTGATGTGTGAATTCATCTCACAGAGTTACACTTATGTTTCGTGGAGCAGTCCATTAACACTGTCTTTGAGGAATCTGAGAAGGACTTCTTTGGATCACATTGAGGCCTACGCTGATAAAGGAAATTTCATCCGTTCAAAACGTGAAAGAAGCTTTCTCAGAAACTTCTTTCTGATCTGTGAGTTCATCTCACAGAGTTACAACCTCTGCCTCAAGAAGCAGTTTGCTAACACTCTTTTCGTGGAATCTGCAAAGTGATATTTGGGAGCCTATTGGGGCCCATGGTAATAAAGGAAATATCCTCACATAATAACTAAAGAGAAGCTTTCTGAGAAACTGCATTGCCATGTGTGAATGCAACTCACAGACTTACGCCAGTGTTCTTTGGAGCCGTTTCTTTGGACTGTTTCCGTGGATTCTGAGAAGTGATATTTCAGATAGCTTTGAAGAATAGAAGGAGAAAGGAAATATCCTTCAAGAGAAAGCGGAACCAAGCTTTGTGAGAAACTGCTTTGTGATATGTGAATTCATTTCACAGTGTTCTATCACCCGTTCTCGGGGGAGTTTCCTAGCACTCATTTTGAGGAATCTCAGATGTGATGTCTTGGATATCGTTGAATCGCATGCTGAATAAGGAACTATCCTCAGAGAAACCTGCAGAGAAGGCTTCTCAAAAACTTCTTTGTTGTGGGTGAATTCAGCCCACAGATGTCCATCATTGTTTCCACTGAGAAACTCGCTAGCAGAATTTTCGCAGAATCTGCATAGGACACACGGTGGCGCTCCAAGACCACAAATAACCTCGTCTTACTAAAGAAAGAAGCTTTCTGAGAAACGCTATGTGATGTGTGAATTCAACTCACTAAGTTGCAGCGGTATTTCGTGGGGCCGTGGCCTAGGCCTATTTGTGTGGAATCTGAGAACAGATATTCCCGATCCCTTTGAAAACAATGGGGCCAATGGAAACATCTTCCAATAAAAATGAGAAAGAAGCTTTCTGAGAAACTTCTTTCTGATCTGTGAGTTCATCTCACAGAGTTACAACCTCTGCCTCAAGAAGCAGTTTGCTAACACTCTTTTCGTGGAATCTGCAAAGTGATATTTGGGAGCCTATTGGGGCCCATGGTGATAAAGGAAATATCCTCACATAATAACTAAAGAGAAGCTTTCTGAGAAACTGCATTGCCATGTGTGAATGCAACTCACAGAGTTACACGTTTGTCTTCTGTGATCAGTTTGTTAGCACAGTTTTCTGGAAATCTGCAATTAGATACTTCATAGCGCAATGAACATTACAGTGACAAATGAAATATCCACAATGAAAACTAGAAAGAAGCTTTCTTAGAAACTTCTTGGTGATGTGTGAATTCATCTCACAGAGTTACACTTATGTTTCGTGGAGCAGTCCATTAACACTGTCTTTGAGGAATCTGAGAAGGGCTTCTTTGGATCACATTGAGGCCTACGCTGATAAAGGAAATTTCATCCGTTCAAACGTGAAGAAGCTTTCTGAGAAACTTCTTTCTGATCTGTGAGTTCATCTCACAGAGTTACAACCTCTGCCTCAAGAAGCAGTTTGCTAACACTCTTTTCGTGGAATCTGCAAAGTGATATTTGGGAGCCTATTGGGGCCCATGGTGATAAAGGAAATATCCTCACATAATAACTAAAGAGAAGCTTTCTGAGAAACTGCATTGCCATGTGTGAATGCAACTCACAGAGTTACACGTTTCTCTTCAGTGATCAGTTTGTTAGCACAGTTTTCTGGAAATCTGCAATTAGATACTTCATAGCGCAATGAACATACAGTGACAAAGGAAATATCCACAGATGAAAACTAGAAAGAAGCTTTCTTAGAAACTTCTTGGTGATGTGTGAATTCATCTCACAGAGTTACACTTATGTTTCGTGGAGCAGTCCATTAACACTGTCTTTGAGGAATCTGAGAAGGGCTTCTTTGGATCACATTGAGGCCTACGCTGATAAAGGAAATTTCATCCGTTCAAAACGTGAAAGAAGCTTTCTGAGAAACTTCTTTCTGATCTGTGAGTTCATCTCACAGAGTTACAACCTCTGCCTCAAGAAGCAGTTTGCTAACACTCTTTTCGTGGAATCTGCAAAGTGATATTTGGGAGCCTATTGGGGCCCATGGTAATAAAGGAAATATCCTCACATAATAACTAAAGAGAAGCTTTCTGAGAAACTGCATTGCCATGTGTGAATGCAACTCACAGACTTACGCCAGTGTTCTTTGGAGCCGTTTCTTTGGACTGTTTCCGTGGATTCTGAGAAGTGATATTTCAGATAGCTTTGAAGAATAGAAGGAGAAAGGAAATATCCTTCAAGAGAAAGCGGAACCAAGCTTTGTGAGAAACTGCTTTGTGATATGTGAATTCATTTCACAGTGTTCTATCACCCGTTCTCGGGGGAGTTTCCTAGCACTCATTTTGAGGAATCTCAGATGTGATGTCTTGGATATCGTTGAATCGCATGCTGAATAAGGAACTATCCTCAGAGAAACCTGCAGAGAAGGCTTCTCAAAACTTCTTTGTTGTGGGTGAATTCAGCCCACAGATGTCCATCATTGTTTCCACTGAGAAACTCGCTAGCAGAATTTTCGCAGAATCTGCAATAGGACACACGGTGGCGCTCCAAGACCACAAATAACCTCGTCTTACTAAAGAAAGAAGCTTTCTGAGAAACGCTATGTGATGTGTGAATTCAACTCACTAAGTTGCAGCGGTATTTCGTGGGGCCGTGGCCTAGGCCTATTTGTGTGGAATCTGAGAACAGATATTCCCGATCCCTTTGAAAACAATGGGGCCAATGGAAACATCTTCCAATAAAAAGGAGAAAGAAGCTTTCTGAGAAACTTCTTTCTGATCTGTGAGTTCATCTCACAGAGTTACAACCTCTGCCTCAAGAAGCAGTTTGCTAACACTCTTTTCGTGGAATCTGCAAAGTGATATTTGGGAGCCTATTGGGGCCCATGGATAAAGGAAATATCCTCACATAATAACTAAAGAGAAGCTTTCTGAGAAACTGCATTGCCAGTGTGAATGCAACACAGAGTTACACGTTTCTCTTCAGTGATCAGTTTGTTAGCACAGTTTTCTGGAAATCTGCAATTAGATACTTCATAGCGCAATGAACATTACAGTGACAAATGAATATCAGATGAAAACTAGAAAGAAGCTTTCTTAGAAACTTCTTGGTGATGTGTGAATTCATCTCACAGAGTTACACTTATGTTTCGTGGAGCAGTCCATTAACACTGTCTTTGAGGAATCTGAGAAGGGCTTCTTTGGATCACATTGAGGCCTACGCTGATAAAGGAAATTTCATCCGTTCAAAACGTGAAAGAAGCTTTCTGAGAAACTTCTTTCTGATCTGTGAGTTCATCTCACAGAGTTACAACCTCTGCCTCAAGAAGCAGTTTGCTAACACTCTTTTCGTGGAATCTGCAAAGTGATATTTGGGAGCCTATTGGGGCCCATGGTGATAAAGGAAATATCCTCAATAAACTAAAGAGAAGCTTTCTGAGAAACTGCATTGCCAAGTGTGAATGCAACTCACAGAGTTACACTTCTCTTCAGTGATCAGTTTGTTAGCACAGTTTTCTGGAAATCTGCAATTAGATACTTCATAGCGCAATGAACATTACAGTGACAAAGGAAATATCCAGATGAAAACTAGAAAGAAGCTTTCTTAGAAACTTCTTGGTGATGTGTGAATTCATCTCACAGAGTTACACTTATGTTTCGTGGAGCAGTCCATTAACACTGTCTTTGAGGAATCTGAGAAGGGCTTCTTTGGATCATTGAGGCCTACGCTGATAAAGGAAATTTCATCCGTTCAAAACGTGAAAGAAGCTTTCTGAGAAACTTCTTTCTGATCTGTGAGTTCATCTCACAGAGTTACAACCTCTGCCTCAAGAAGCAGTTTGCTAACACTCTTTTCGTGGAATCTGCAAAGTGATATTTGGGAGCCTATTGGGGCCCATGGTTATAAAGGAAATATCCTCACATAATAACTAAAGAGAAGCTTTCTGAGAAACTGCATTGCCAAGTGTGAATGCAACCCACAGAGTTACACGTTTCTCTTCAGTGATCAGTTTGTTAGCACAGTTTTCTGGAAATCTGCAATTAGATACTTCATAGCGCAATGAACATTACAGTGACAAAGGAAATATCCAGATGAAAACTAGAAAGAAGCTTTCTTAGAAACTTCTTGGTGATGTGTGAATTCATCTCACAGAGTTACACTTATGTTTCGTGGAGCAGTCCATTAACACTGTCTTTGAGGAATCTGAGAAGGGCTTCTTTGGATCACATTGAGGCCTACGCTGATAAAGGAAATTTCATCCGTTCAAAACGTGAAAGAAGCTTTCTGAGAAACTTCTTTCTGATCTGTGAGTTCATCTCACAGAGTTACAACCTCTGCCTCAAGAAGCAGTTTGCTAACACTCTTTTCGTGGAATCTGCAAAGTGATATTTGGGAGCCTATTGGGGCCCATGGTGATAAAGGAAATATCCTCACATAATAACTAAAGAGAAGCTTTCTGAGAAACTGCATTGCCATGTGTGAATGCAACTCACAGAGTTACACGTTTCTCTTCAGTGATCAGTTTGTTAGCACAGTTTTCTGGAAATCTGCAATTAGATACTTCATAGCGCAATGAACATTAACAGTGACAAAGGAAATATCCACAGATGAAAACTAGAAAGAAGCTTTCTTAGAAACTTCTTGGTGATGTGTGAATTCATCTCACAGAGTTACACTTATGTTTCGTGGAGCAGTCCGTTAACACTGTCTTTGAGGAATCTGAGAAGGGCTTCTTTGGTTCACTTTGAGGCCTACGTTGATAAAGGAAATTTCATCCGTTCAAACGTGAAAGAAGCTTTCTGAGAAACTTCTTTCTGATCTGTGAGTTCATCTCACAGAGTTACAACCTCTGCCTCAAGAAGCAGTTTGCTAACACTCTTTTCGTGGAATCTGCAAAGTGATATTTGGGAGCCTATTGGGGCCCATGGTGATAAAGGAAATATCCTCACATAATAACTAAAGAGAAGCTTTCTGAGAAACTGCATTGCCAGTGTGAATGCAACTCACAGAGTTACACGTTTCTCTTCAGTGATCAGTTTGTTAGCACAGTTTTCTGGAAATCTGCAATTAGATACTTCATAGCGCAATGAACATTACAGTGACAAAGGAAATATCCAGATGAAAACTAGAAAGAAGCTTTCTTAGAAACTTCTTGGTGATGTGTGAATTCATCTCACAGAGTTACACTTATGTTTCGTGGAGCAGTCCATTAACACTGTCTTTGAGGAATCTGAGAAGGGCTTCTTTGGACCATTGAGGCCTACGCTGATAAAGGAAATTTCATCCGTTCAAAACGTGAAAGAAGCTTTCTGAGAAACTTCTTTCTGATCTGTGAGTTCATCTCACAGAGTTAAACCTCTGCCTCAAGAAGCAGTTTGCTAACACTCTTTTCGTGGAATCTGCAAAGTGATATTTGGGAGCCTATTGGGGCCCATGGTAATAAAGGAAATATCCTCACATAATAACTAAAGAGAAGCTTTCTGAGAAACTGCATTGCCATGTGTGAATGCAACTCACAGACTTACGCCAGTGTTCTTTGGAGCCGTTTCTTTGGACTGTTTCCGTGGATTCTGAGAAGTGATATTTCAGATAGCTTTGAAGAATAGAAGGAGAAAGGAAATATCCTTCAAGAGAAAGCGGAACCAAGCTTTGTGAGAAACTGCTTTGTGATATGTGAATTCATTTCACAGTGTTCTATCACCCGTTCTCGGGGGAGTTTCCTAGCACTCATTTTGAGGAATCTCAGATGTGATGTCTTGGATATCGTTGAATCGCATGCTGAATAAGGAACTATCCTCAGAGAAACCTGCAGAGAAGGCTTCTCAAAAACTTCTTTGTTGTGGGTGAATTCAGCCCACAGATGTCCATCATTGTTTCCACTGAGAAACTCGCTAGCAGAATTTTCGCAGAATCTGCAATAGGACACACGGTGGCGCTCCAAGACCACAAATAACCTCGTCTTACTAAGAAAGAAGCTTTCTGAGAAACGCTATGTGATGTGTGAATTCAACTCACTAAGTTGCAGCGGTATTTCGTGGGGCCGTGGCCTAGGCCTATTTGTGTGGAATCTGAGAACAGATATTCCCGATCCCTTTGAAAACAATGGGGCCAATGGAAACATCTTCCAATAAAAATGAGAAAGAAGCTTTCTGAGAAACTTCTTTCTGATCTGTGAGTTCATCTCACAGAGTTACAACCTCTGCCTCAAGAAG
>NW_022143394.1:0-565 GCF_007565055.1 Rhinopithecus roxellana
TCTGCAAACGGTATATTTGGGAGCTCATTGAGGGCTAGGTGAAAAAGGAATTATCCTCACATAATAACTAAAGAGAAGCTTTCTGAGAAACTGCATTGCCATGTGTGAATGCAACTCACAGAGTTACACGTTTCTCTTCAGTGATCAGTTTGTTAACAAGTTTTCTGGAAATCTGCAATTTGGTATTTCATAGCGCAATGAACCTGACGGTGACAAAGGAAATATCCACAGATGAAAACTAGAAAGAAGCTTTCTTAGAAACTTCTTGGTGATGTGTGAATTCATCTCACAGAGTTACACTTATGTTTCGTGGAGCAGTCCATTAACACTGTCTTTGAGGAAGCTGAGAAGGGCTTCCTTGGATCGCATTGAGGCCTACGCTGATAAAGGAAATTTCATCCGTTCAAAACGTGAAAGAAGCTTTCTGAGAAACTTCTTTCTGATCTGTGAATTCATCTCACAGAGTTACAAGCTATGCCTCAAGAAGCAGTTTGCTAACACTCTTTTCGTGGAATCTGCAAAGTGATATTTGGTAGCCCATAGGGGCCCATGGTGGAAAAGGAAA
>NW_022143395.1:0-505 GCF_007565055.1 Rhinopithecus roxellana
TCCTGCAACAGTCCATATCACTGTTTTGAGGAAACTGAGAAGGACTTCTTTGGATCATGAGGCCTACGCTGATAAAGGAAATATCATCAGTTCAAAACGTGAAAGAAGCTTTCTGAGAAACTTCTTTGTGATCTGTGAATTCCTCTCACAGGTTACAGCTTAGTTCTCAGGAAGCAGTTCTAACCTCTTTTCGTGGAACTGCAAAGTGAGATTTGGGAGCCCATAGGGGCCATGTGAAAAGGAAATATCCTCAGATAATAACAGAGAGAAGCTTTCTGAGAGATTGTTTCTGATGTGACTTCATCACACAGAGTTCCACCCTTCCTTCTTGGAAAGTTTGCAACTCTGTTATCTTTGTTCTGCAAAGTGATATTTGGGAGTCTTGCTGCTATGGTGAAAAAGGAAATATCCTCAGATGAAAACTGGAAAGAAGCCTTCTGAGAAACTGCATTGCGATGTGTGAATGCAACTCACAGAGTTAACACCTTCTCTTCAGTGTTCAGTG